>NC_086318.1:273324490-273609490 GCF_036172605.1 Pelobates fuscus | reverse complement strand
AGTCCTGGTTCGGGTTACTCACACGGCATTACGCTGTCTAAAGGGTTGGTGCCTAAGGGTCCTATGTCACAAGAGGCCCTGAGGATCTACAAATTTTGGGACCTCTATCCGAACCCAGAGGTCCCCGTTACTCATTCAATACCCATTGTAAAGCGCTACGGAATTGGAAGGCGCTATATAAATACGTGTTAATAATAATATAATGGTAATACACAACCCACTGATTGGCCTGCTATGTCTGTGCCCATATTAACGGCCTGCTATGTCCGTGCCCATAAGAACGGCCTGCTATGTCTGTGCCCACAAGAACGGCCTGCTATGTCTGTGCCCACAAGAACGGCCTGCTATGTCTGTGCCCACAAGAACGGCCTGCTATGTCTGTGCCCATAAGAACGGCCTGCTATGTCTGTGCCCATAAGAACGGCCTGCTATGTCTGTGCCCATAAGAACGGCCTGCTATGTCTGTGCCCATAAGAACGGCCTGCTATGTCTGTGCCCATAAGAACGGCCTGCTATTGTCTGTGCCCATAAGAACGGCCTGCTATTGTCTGTGCCCATAAGAACGGCCTGCTATTGTCTGTGCCCATAAGAACGGCCTGCTATTGTCTGTGCCCATAAGAACGGCCTGCTATGTCTGTGCCCATAAGAACGGCCTGCTATTGTCTGTGCCCATAAGAACGGCCTGCTATTGTCTGTGCCCATAAGAACGGCCTGCTATTGTCTGTGCCCATAAGAACGGCCTGCTATTGTCTGTGCCCATAAGAACGGCCTGCTATGTCTGTGCCCATAAGAACGGCCTGCTAGGTCTGTGCCCATAAGCACGGCCTGCTACGTCGGTGCCCCATTTATTGGCCTCCTATGTCGGTGCCTATTTGTATGGCCTACTATGTCGGTGCCTATTTGCTTGGCCAACTGTCCTGTGTCCATTAGTTTGGCCTGCTGGGCCCGCTCTATTGGTGCCGAACCCCCTTTTGGCCGCGGGCCTGGGGGAATATCACTGAGGAGAAGCCACTGCCCACCAGTGACACGGAAATAGGCAGGTGTCCGGACAAGCACCATTGCCATACTATCCAAGAGGACACCTATATACGGCCATCTGGATATGGTAGGTAGGGTGAAGGCCCTAAACCTCAGACCTGAAGGGCAAGTTTTCTTACGAAGACCCCGGACACATCCGCGGTTTGCGCCAGTCTGGCGACGGCACATCTCCAAGGAGAACTTTGCACAGGCAAGGACCGGTACTCAGTCACCTACAGGAGGACGCGGTGTTTTCCTTGTCTTTATCAACTAACTCCGTATCTGCCTCCCGGTATCCATATAGCTATCGGTAGTTATTCCTGCGTAAGGTTAGCTCCTGGCCCTGTGCAGTAGGGCTTACTTGTCTTGCCTTCCGGCCTGCTATTTGCCTTCTAGCTGAGATAGAATTTGCGTTTTTACTCATACCTACGTTATTGTTGTCTTTTTCGTTTTTCATGACTTCCTTTTCCTTTCGCTCGGGTCGTCGAGAGGCCTGACTTGACCTCCTCCGACCTCCCGGGTGCTCGTGGATTGCGGAGAACGTCTCCTGCTTTCCTCAGACTACCAACGGTCCGCCTGGAACCCGCGCGCGCGCACGGGATCCGGACGGTCAGTTGATAGTTTTTCCATCTTTTTCCCGTAGATTACCCTCAGCCTTATGCTGATACTCGTATTTGGTGTACCCTATTGTTGGTCACCCTGAGTCTCTAGGGACTCTAGCTTGGATCACAGGAGGGTGCGGCCCTCCATCACTTCGATCCAAGGACTTTTTATCTTCTGGAGCAGAGAGCGAACCCCTCTCAGATACGGAACCAGACACTGATTTGTTATTAGAGGGCGCACCCCTCCCTCAACCTCAGCCAGAGACTGAGCTGGATACAGGGGTCATGTTTGGAGGAAACATTCTCATAGAGAGGAACGGTCACGGATGCAGACTCTACTGTTTGGTTACTTACGGGTACGGCCCGCTCAGACTATCAGCCGGACGTTAGCACGTTATTTGACCACATTAGTAGAGAGTGCGGCTCTCTCATACACTCGTCGCTCCACGGTGCCATCCATTTGTTCATCACACAGGCTTGTACCTGTGCAAGACATCGATGACTACATGGAGGGGCGTCCCTCCTGCATTCAAGTAGATCTGACGTCCGTGCTACTGATTCCGATATAGAGGACTGCCTGGTCATGCAAGATATCCATATTTAGACTGGATTCCTCTAGTCTATCTCCTGCAACGGAGGGATATTCTCACAGAGGTATAACGAGGGGTGACTCCCACTTATTTATACACATTCCTGGAGATGGTTCGGCTATCGGATGGAACTCAGGTATTATGTGAGTGCAGGTTTGGGTGTATTCGGCACCATAGAAAGCAGAGGATTGCTTTCTGTTTCTGGATATCCAGACCATTGTTACAACTGCTCAGACAGTTTTCTCCCATATTTAGGTGGCAGGAGATACGGGGACCTACATGGAGCAAACGGGCTCTGCCTTGCTCGGGTAACAGGATTAAGGAGGGCCTATTACCCGCTCTGAAGGTACAAACCGTACGTATGGTTCACATGGTAAGACCGGGAAACCCGGTTTGTCTTGACCTCCCCGGTCATCAGATCTTGGGATAAGATGGCAGGACTGCCCCGTCTCCTCGAAACGCATACCTAGTGATCAGGGTTCGGAGATGGAGGACCCTCCGTCTATACTCTAGTTATTCCTCACGGGAGCCGTTTTTGTTGGATTCGCGCTATCCTACTCTTCAACTATCGTCGAGGAGACCTACGAGACCTTATGGTGGTACCTGCTATACCCCGACTCCTACACAGACATCTTTCACTCTTGGACGGGGGCATTTCTGGATGGGAATCTGCGTTCCTGTTTGCACTTCCCATTCCTTTGAAGATTTCTGGGATTCCCTATTCCCAGAATAGTCGACCACCGTTCCTCCACTCAAGTTCAGTTTGAACCCTGAATGGACGTCCTTTGGAGCCTTTTCTCTACGGCGTCCGAAGTTTACACAGTCCGTTTGGAATATTGGAATCACTTAGTATGCGGCTGGTTTGGCCACACTATCGCCTGCATTATGAATTTATGCTCGGATGAGACACCCCACCGGGTGGGACAGAAAAGTACGAAAGATCCTCCTCGATTACTTTTGCGATTCTGGTGGTGGTCTTCGGTGCATTCCTTAAAATTGGAGATCTCCCTGCAAGGCCGCATCGCCGAATGGGCCTGGCACGATCGGAGGAGCCGCCTTACGGGTCATGAGTTGAGACTTGGTGTCAGTTTTTCTCCTCGCGACCCTAAGTCCTAGATCGGATTTCGAAGTTATACAACTACTGGAATGTGGCTAATAGGTCAGCCTACCAGCTCATGGACCGACTTCTAGGAAACAGGTTGCTACACCACGTACAATGGATTTACCGGCGGATGGTGCTTTTTTTTTTCCATATCTGAGATACTTCGTCGGTTGGCATCTTCTTTGACCCGTCGGCTGTCATTTATCGTATTTGGAATGTCCAATTAGGATTACTCTGATATTTCCTGGAATAATTACCAGCAACACAAACAGCGTTGGATTGGTGAACTGAGCGTTGAAACAGCAAATACGAAGCCTCCTGTCATGTTATAAAATTGTAGATTATGCTAGCTTTAGTGTACCTATAATCTTAATTTTATTAATGACAGGAGGCGAGTATTTCCCACCCATTCTTGTCCCTCCCTTGTTTAAGGTTATAGTTTAGATTATCAGGTAAGTATGCAACTCTGTTTGTTGTCTCTGCTACCTGTCGCTTGTTCCTTATGTCTGTGTTCTTTTCCATAAGTAGGGTTGGGATATTTACATATTAAGTTAATTTGGTTGCTACGTTGGGTACCTACATGTTTATTCAGAGTACATTTCATTGGATAATCAACCTGTTCGATTCTGTTTTTCTCTCGTTTCAGTTTACAGTCCATCTACACTATCTAGTTTGACGGTTACACTTGGATGGTGGACATCGTTATATTCATCGTATCTAGGACTTCGTTTCTTCCCCATGATGTTCTCTGCCTTTTATTCTGTTTTGTCGCAGCTTGAAAGAGGAAATGATAAATGGGGAGGGGAGTTTTATAGTACCTAACTTTTTTATGATTGGTTGTTTTCTGTGCTGCTGTGGAGTTCTAGTAAAGAGAGACTTAAGCAAATACTCGCCTCCTGTCATTAATAAAATTAAGATTATAGGTACACTAAAGCTAGCATAATCTACAATTTTGAGAGACGGATTTAATTAGCCTATGCTTCCATTTGGGATATTATAACAGTTTGACTGTTCAAAAAAAAACCACAAAGGCCTACCATTTGTAAAAGCAGACACTCCAGGGTATCTCATAAGGTGCGTATTGTGCCTTAACATGCCCCCATTTTTTTACCATTTCATGCCAAAGTATGTGGTAAAAAATAATTTTGTGCATTTTTTACGTACGGATTGCATTTTTGCTGGGCATTTTGTATATTTCATATGTGCCACTAAGTTCAAAACCCCCAAATTATGCTCAGCTAAGTCTTCTGAGTAAAAGGACACCCCCATTGTATGTCTATGGCACTATTTCGTGAAGCTACAGTGCCATACAGGAGACCTGTCCTTTTCAGTATTCACAGTAGAATTTTGAGAGACGGATTTAATGAGCCTATGCTTCCATTTGGGGTATTATAACAGTTTGACTGTTCAAGAAACCCCCACAAAGGCCTACCATTTGTAAAAGTAGACACTCCAGGGTATATCATAATGTGCATATTGTGCCTTAGCATGCCCCCATTTTTTCACCAATATATGCCAAAGTATGTGGTAAAAAATAATTTGGGGCATTTTTTTTACAAACGGATTGCATTTTTGCTGGACATTTTGTATATTTCATATGTGCCACTAAGTTCAAAACCCCCAAATTATGCTCAGCTAAGTCTTCTGAGTAAAAAGACACCCCCAATGAATGTCTTTGGCACTATTTTGTGAAGCTACAGTGCCATATAGGAGACCAAGCCATATCAGTTTTTACAGAACTTTGAATTTTGACGCTGGGCCTATGTGCAATTTCCAAGCATCTTCGCAGGTTTTAAATTCAAAATACCCCACAAAGGCCTACCATTTCTTAAAGTAGACACCCCAGGGTATTTCAAAAGGCATATTTTGAACCTTAGCGTGGGATCATTTTTCCGCTAGCTTGTACCAGGTGTAGTGGTAATAAGCATTTTGTCTGCCTTTTTGACACACAAAGTGAGTTTGCACAGTATATTTTGCAAACCTTATGTGTGCTATGACTGTATAATACTTCATATGTTGCTCAGCTATGTCAGCTGAGTACAAAAATACCCCCGTATGTACCTTTGCCAGGTATATGTGGACATCGGAGGGACACATTTGGGACATAGTCATTCCAGTTTTTTTCAAACTTTAAATTTTTACGCTGTGCCCATGTCCCATTTTAGAGTATTTTACCAGGCTATATAATTCAAACTGCCCCACAAAGGCATACCATTTCTTAAAGAAGACATACCAGAGTATTTCAAAAGGCATATTTTGAACCTTAGCGTGGGATCATTTTTCCGCTAGCTTGTACCAGGTGTAGTGGTAATAAGCGTTTTTTCTGCCTTTTTGACACACAAAGTTACATAGTTACATAGCTGAAAAGAGACTTGCGTCCATCAAGTTCAGCCTTCCTCACATATGCTTTTGCTGTGAGTATTTTACCAGGCTATATGATCCAAATACCCTATAAAGTCATACCATTTCTTAAAGAAGACATCCCAGGGTATTTCAAAAGGCATATTTTGAACCTTAGCGTGGGATCTTTTTTCCGCTAGCTTGTACCAGGTGTAGTGGTAATAAGCGTTTTTTCTGCCTTTTTGACACACAAAGTGAGTTTGCACAGTATATTTTGCAAACCTTATGTGTGCTACGACTGTATAATACCTTATATGTTGCTCAGCTATGTGGTCTGAGTACAGCAATACCCCCGTATGTACCTTTGACAGGTATATGTGGATGTTGAAGGGGCACATTTGAGACGCAGCCATTCAGTTTTTTTCTAACTTTGAAGTTTTACGCTGTGTCCATGTTCCAATTTAGGAGTAGTTTAGATGGTTGGTTATTGACACTTCCCCACAAACACATACTATTTATTAAAGAATACACCCTGGGGTAATTCAAAAGGCATATTTTGAACCTTAGCGTGGAATAATTTTTTCTCTAGTTTGTTCTAGGTGTAGTGGTAATGAGCGTTTTTAAATGTATTTTTTAACTTTTTTAACTTTTCTTACTTTTTAAAACTATTTTTTAAACTTTTGTTTTGCTTATTAATTTTTTTAAACTTTCCTAAACTTTCTTTAAACTTTTTTTTTAATAGATTTAAAATTTTTATAAGCTTTTTTTTTTACCGTTAACCCCTAACTAGCAGTAAGCAGCACTAACCGTAAATTCCCCATTTTCCCATAACTCCCACCCACCCCACCTAGAAAAAAATATTTCATTATACAATATTTAAATTAGTTAATTAAATAAATTGAACCCCTGAGGATTAAAAAATAAATAAAAGTTAATCGTCAGGGGTTAAAAAAAAATTAGATCACAGTATAATACTGTGATCTGTGTTTTGATCACTGTAGGCAGTGATGGACTGGCAGGGAAGGGGTTAATTTTTATTTGGACTGGGTAAAGGGGGGTGTTTTTTTGTTTGTTTTTTCACTTAAACGTTATTAAAACTTTTTTTAACTTAGTTTTTAACTTTTTAAAGCTTATTTTAAAACTTTTTTTAACGTTAACCCCTAGTTAGCCTAACACCAAATCCCCCAATTCCCCACTAACTTCCACCCTCCCCAGCTAGCTAAATATATAATTTTAAAATACTTAAAATAATTAATAAAATAAATTTAACCCCTGAGGGTTAAAAAAAAAAAAAAGAATTAACCCTCAGGGGTTAAAAAAAAAATCAGATCATAGTAAAATGTAATCCCTGCCAATTGATCACTGTAGTCAGTGATCAATTGGCAGGGAAGGGGTTAATTTTTTATTAAAATGGTAAAGGGGGGTGGGATTTTAACCCCTTAAGGACCGCTGACGGTTCAGGACCGTCAGCGGTAAAACGTGCGTTTGGACCGCTGACGGTCCTGAACCGTCATAACGGTTTTGGGCTACTTACCTGATCGCCGTCGGTCCCACGGCGGCGATCAGCTCTCCTCCCGGTCCAGGGGGACTGCCTGTCTGCCCGGGCAGTCCCCCCTCGGCAGATCAGGACCCCACGGCCATGTGATCACTCGATCACATGACCGCAATAGGGGTCTGTGTATCTGCCTGCAGGGGGACTGTCTGTGCTGACAGGCAGTCTCCCTGCATCTGTAAAATCAAAAACAAAGTGTAAAAAAAAAATCTGTGTAAAAAAAAAAATATGTGTATATATATATGCTATATATACATGTATTATATCTATATATATACCTATATATAATATATGTATATATATCATATATATAATGTCACACTAAGTGTATTTTTATATTTATATATACGTATATAATTATAAAAAATACACTTATATTTAAATTACACACGAATATATACAATATATATAATAACTATATATATGGTATATATATATTATTATAAAATACAAATAATATGTTAATAAAAATAAATAACAAAAAATAAAAATAATTTTTAATAATTAAAAAAAATTATATATATATATATTCAGTTTTATTCTAACAGTATTTTGATATTGATATATATATATTTATATCAAAATACACTTAGAATGTAATGATATATATATCTATGTATAAATAAATAAATAAAAATAATACGAAATATACATATGTCCACATACATAATTACATAAATAATTTCATAAATATACACGTAGACGTCAAATATATAAATATGTATATATATTAAAATTCTACGTGCATATTTATGTAATATTTTTACCTAATTAAGTAATTTTAATGATTGCAATTTGAGGGACCTGCCTGCCAACCCAGGCCAAAAGTCCAGATAATTTAATTTGCTAGCACTGTGTTTAACCCTGTAACTTTCTATGACACCCTAGATCCTGTACATGGGGGTACTGTTTTACTCGGGAGACTTCGCTGAACACAAATATTAGTGTTTCAAAACAGTAAAACATATCACAGCGATGGTATTGTCAGTGAAAGTGAAGTTTTTTGCATTTTTCACACACAAACAGCTCTTTCACTGAGGATATTATTGCTGTGATATATTTTACTGTTCTGATACACTAATATTTGTGTTCAGCGAAGTCTCCTGAGTATAACAGTACCCCACATGTAGAGGTTTTATAGTGTTTGTGAAAGTTACAGGGTCAAATATAAGGCTTGATTTTACTTTTTTTTTTTTTTATTGAAATTTGTCAGATTGGTTAGGTTGCCTTTGAGAGCGTATGGTAGCCAAGGAATGAGAATTAGCCCCATGATGGCATACCATTTGCAAAAGAAGACAACCCAAGGTATTGCAAATGGGGTATGTTCAGCTTTTTTTAGTAGCCACTTAGTCACAAACACCGGCCAAAGTTAGCGTTTTTTGCATTTTTAACACACAAACAAATATAAATGCTAACTTTGGCCAGTGTTTGTGACTAGGTGGCTACTAAAAAAGACTGGACATACCCCATTTTGAATACCCTGGGTTGTCTACTTTAAAAAATATGTACATGTTAGGTGTGTTTCGGGGATTTATGACAGATAACGGTGTAACAATGTCACTATTGATACATTTAAAATATATATATATTGAAACAGCAATTTCCTACTTGTATTTATAGGCCTATAACTTGCAAAAAAAAGCAATAAAGCATGTAAACACTGGGTGTTTTTAAACTCGGGACAAAATTTTGAATCTATTTAGCAGTTTTTTTCATTAGCTTTTGTAGATAAGTAAAAGATTTTTCAAGTAAAAGTCCAAAAACATGTTTTTTTTTTTATTTTTCACCATATTTTATTATTTTTTTTTAAATACAATATATGACATAATATATATACTGGTATGTAAAGAAAGCCCTTCTTGTCGTGAAAAAAACAGTATATAACTTGTATGGGAACCGTAAATGAGAGAGCGGAAAATTACAGCTAAACACAAACACCACAAAAGTGTTAAAACTGCTCTGGTCCTTAACGTACAAACATCGCAAAAACAGGCCGGTCCTGAAGGGGTTAAATAAACTTTATTATTTTTTTTTACACAGGGGGCAGGATCAGCACTGATCCGTCTCCCTGAACTTCACACTGAACCCGGAAGTGCAGGGAGGCGGAAGGTAAGTATACAGAGCACATGTGCTCGCTCTGACATGCTGTCAGAGCGGGCACATGTACTGGGACAGCCCGATCCGGTGCTCCGAGGTCCGTCACTCGTCATTAAGGGTTTCCCCTGAGTGACGGACACTCGTCCTTAAGGGGTTAAACTCAGGACAACATTTTGAATCTATTTAGCAGTTTTTTTCATTAGCTTTTTTAGATGAGTAAAAGATTTTTCAAGTAAATGTAAAAAAAAAAACTGTTTTTTTTTTTTTCAATTTTTCACCATGTTTTATTTTTTTATATTTTTATTAAATTATATGACATGATAGAAATAATGGTATGTAAAGAAAGCCTTTTTTGTCCTGAAAAAAAACAACAATATATAATTTGTATGGGAACAATAAATGAGAGAGAGGAAAATTACAGCTAAACACAAACACCACACAAGTGTTAAAACAGCTCTGGTCCTTAATGGGTTAACATAGGTATTATTTGTATATAATAAACATAATTATATAGTTAGTATATATACTGCCTGGCCAAAAAAAAAGTTGCCACCAAAAAAAAAAGTCACACACTCTAATGTGTTGTACCGCTTTTAGCTTTGATTACGGCATGGCACCCTTTCGCTGTGGCATTATTTCGATAAGCTTCTGCAATGTCACAAGATTTATTTCCGTCCAGTGTTGCATTATTTTTTCACCAAGATCTCGTACTGATGATGGGAGAGTCGGACCACTTCTTCAAAGCCTTCTTCAACACATCCCAAAGATTCTCAATAGGGTTAAGGTCTGGACTCTGTGGTGGCCAATCTATGTGTGAAAATGTCTCATGTTCCCTGAACCACTCTTTTCACAATTTGAGCCCAATGGCATTGTCATCTTGGAATAGGCCCATGCCATCAGGGAAAAAATATAATTAATTGATGGAATAACCTAATCATTCAGTATATTCAGGTAGTCAGCTGACCTTTGGGCACATAATGTTGCTGAAACTAGACCTGACCAACTGTAGCAACCCCAGATCATAGCACTGCCCCCACAGGTTTATACAGTAGGCACTAAGCAGGATGGGTGCATCATTTTATCTTCCACGAAGACGATGGTTCCCACTATCCTTCCAATTTTTAATAATGTGTTGGACAGTTCTTAACCCGATTTTAGTAGTTTCTGTAATCTGCTTAGATGTTTTCTCTGCTTGATGCATGCCAATGATTTGTCCCTTCTCAAACAGACTAACATATTTTCCACGACAACCGGATGTGTCTTTCGACATGGTTGTTTAAGAAATGAGAAGCTACTCATTGCATCAGTTGGGGTTAAATAACTTGTTGCCAGCTGAAAAATAATCGCCCATGCAGTAACTATCCAATAGGATGCTCTTAACGATTTGCTTAGTTAAATCCAGGTGACTTTTCTGTTTGTTTGTTTGTTTGGTTTTTTTGACCTGGCAGTGTGTATATACACACTGCCTGGCTACCCCACTTTCTATTTCCTGGCTCCCCTACTTTCTATCCTCTAGCACTCCCTCCCTCATACTTGGTGACTTTAACATTCCAATCAACAACCTCAACTTCCCTAATGCCTCCCGTCTGCTCTCTGTAACCTCCTACTTTGGCCTCATGCAGTTGTCGACTTCAGCAACTCATACAGCAGGAAACACTCTTGACCCAATCTCTGTACCACCTCTAATCTCTCCACTGTTCCATTTCCTTTGTCTGACCACCATCTACTAACATTTGACATCTGCATACCCCGTACCAAAATTTCACCACCCTCAACTCTCCAGTCTCGCAGAAACCTCAACTGCCTTGCTCTCCAGCAGTTCTCCACCAAACTCAATACTCTCCTTTTACCCATCTCAAATCTAACTTGCCCTAACTCGGCTACCTCACTCTACAACTCAACTCTCTCCTCACAACTCAACATCATGGCACCTCCTACAATTAAACGCAGCAAGTGCCCCCAATTACAACCCTGGCACACCAAGCTGACCCGTTACCTCCAAAAATGTTCTAGAACTGCTGAACACTGCTGGAGAAAGTCTCACTTTGTATCAGACTTCCTCCACTATACATTTATGCTGCACTTCTACAGCCTGGCTCTTTCCGCTGCAAAAGTAAATTACTTTAATACCCTCATAAGTACACTGTCCCATCAACCCAAACACCTAATCCCCCTCCTTCTTCACTGAGAAGAACCCCACAATCAAAGAAAAGATCGCTAATTTCTCTCCTTCCCCTACCATTTCATCACCCAACCCCACTCCCTCCACCATTCTACACTCATTGGAAATTGCTACAGCAGTAGAGGTTTCTGCACTGCACCGGTCCTCCCGCCCACCACCTGTTCCCTCGATCCTGCCTTAATATCTCATCCGCACTGTGTCTCCCTCTCTTGCTCTTCCCCTCACTAAAATTTTCAATCTCTCCATTTCCTCTGGCACATTTCCCACACCCTTCAAACATGCAACTGTAACCCCAATTCTGAAAAAGCCCAGCCTTGACCCCAACTCCCCATCCAACTACTGCCCTATCTCGCTACTGCCAAGATCCTCGAGAGAGTTGTGTACACCAGACTGACTTTCTCGAAACCAACTCTCTGCTTGACCCCCTCCAGTCTGGAATCCACGCTGGTCATTCTGTCGAAATGGCTGTGACTAAAGTATGCAACGATCTAATTGCTGCTAAATCTTGCGGCCATTACTCTATCCTAATTCTCCTTGATCTTTCTGCTGACTTTGACACTGTTGATCATCAACATCTTCTTTGCATTCTCCATAATTTTGGTCCAAGGGATACTGCTCTCTCCTGGTGCTCCTCCTACCTCTCCCAGCGCTCCTTCAGTGTTTCTTTCTCTGACTCTGCCTCTTCCCCCCCAACCACTCTCTGTCGGCGTCCCCCAAGGTTCTGTCCTTGGTCCCCTACTGTTCTCTATCTACACTGCCTCGCTTGGTAAACTCATCAGCTCTTTTGGCTTCCGTTATCATTTCTCTCCTGATCTCTCTCCGCCCATTTTGACTCATGTCTCTGACTGCCTCTCTTCAATTTCCAAATGGATGGCTGCTCACTTCCTTAAACTTACCTGTCCAAAACAGAACTTCTTTCCTCCCTCAAGTCTTACTACTCCCGTGTCTGTCTCCCTCCAAGTCAACGGCACTACCATCACCTCTACCTCGCAGGCTCGCTGCCTGGGTGTTCTTTTTGACTCCAACCTCTTTTACCCCTTATGTCCAATCAATCGTCAAATCCTGTCGCTTCCATCTCAAAAACATAGCGCGCATCCGCCCCTTTTTAACCCCGGATGCGGCTAAGATGCTGATCCATGCTCTTGTTCTCTCTCGCCTGGACTACTCTTCTCAGTGGTCTTACGTGTTCCCAGATTGCACCGCTGCACCTCTCACGCCTCCCCGCTCTGTCAGTCCCTGCATTGGCTTCCAATTAGATATAGCTCAATTTAAAATTCTGGTGCTTGCTTACAAGTCCCTACCTAATGCTGCTCCAACCTACCTATCCTCCCTAACTCACAAGTATGTCCCGTCGAGGCCCCTACGCTCTGCCAAAGACCTACGTATATCCTGTGTCCGTACTCTCACCTCTAACGCTCGCGTCCAAGACTTTCCCAGGGCTGCACCTCACAAGTATGTCCCGTCGAGGCCCCTACGCTCTGCCAGAGACCTACGTAAATCCTCTGTCCGTACTCTCACCTCTAAGGCTCGCGTCCAAGACTTTTCCAGGGCTGCACCTTTTCTGTGGAACTCCCTTCCCTTTTCGGTAAGAATTACACCCAGTCTCCACTCATTCAAAAAATCATTGAAAACTCACTTCTTCCAGAAAGCATATGAATTAAACTGTTAGCAGGTTTCCATTCCCCACCCTCCATGACTCCTCTCCTGCAACTGTCAAAAATTACCTACTAAGCCCTCAATTAATACTTTTCTAACAACCTACATCGTACCCCTACTTTTACCCTTTGTGTCACTATACCCCACTCCCTCTAGAATGTAAGCTCCACCCCTTTGTTCCTGTACGTCCAGTTGTCTGGCTACAATTACATGTCTGTTAGTCCACCCATTGTACAGTGCTACGGAATCTGATGGCGCTATATAAATAATACAATAATTATATATATATATATATATATATATGTGTGTGTATGTATGTGGGCTTTTTAAACCCCCCCTTCCAAATACTTTGGTTGCTAGTTCTAAGTGTAAGATGCTTTATCTCTTTGTTTACATTACCCGCATTCCAATCAGTTTGGTCAGGCAGTGAATGGAATAAGAAAGAAAAGAAACGTGTCTGAGTTTTTACACTCTGTTCGAAAATGGAATCACCTCTACTGAGTAGTGACTTTACAGTATGCATTTAATTTCCACAATACCTCTGACAATGTGCTATACTATTCATTAGCAGGAATATATAACAGACAAGAGATCCCCCGTTAAGACTGGAAGAATGGAGTTTTCACGTAAAGCAAAGGACTCTACCTAAAGAAGTTGTCTTATCAGATACTATAGATATATATATATATATATATATATGTATATATATATATATATTTTTTTTTTTTTAAATGATAACGGGTTCACATAATAGAGTACATAATGTAAAGAATTTATTCTGTCAAGACCACATAAGACCATATCATATAGAATACAGGGATAATTCAAGTTGTATAAATATAGTAAAGAAGTTCAACAATCTGGAAGGGAGAGAAACTATTTAATTGAAACAAAAGAAAAATCCTAATATATATGTAACGCTCTATGTATCAATGTATCAAACTCTCTATTCCAATATGATTCTCTTGTCTTAACTCCCTCTCTCTTGCCTTAACTCTTTCTACAGGACTCATGGATGTATTACATAATTCGAACTTGGGATACATTATGCTTTTACTGGGAGAATGACTAGGCACAGACATGGACGGACTTAGGGGCCCGTAGGAAAAATTAGATTGCAGGCCCTTTGAAGGCCAAATATATGTGTATTAAATAAATGTTAAAGAATCACTATAGGGTCAGGAACACAAACATGTATTCCTGACCCTATAGTGTTAAAACCACCATCTAGCTCCCCCCGCCCTCCCTCCCCGGGACCCTCATGCCTCCATAAATATAGCAAAATCTTACTGTATACAAGCCTGAAGCTGTAACTCTGCTTGCTGTTAGAATCAGAAAACAAGCAGTCTGCTGACATCATTAGAAGTGGAAGCCTGTGGATTCCCATAGGATTAGCTGAGACTGACAAGGAGGCAGAGCCAGCATGATTCAAGCACAACCCTGGCCAATCAGCATCTCCTCATAGAGATTAATTGAATCAATGAATCTCCATGAGGAAAGTTCAGTGTCTGCATGCAGAGGGAGGAGACACTGAATGTTTGGATGCATTTTAGGCAGCCATGACCCAGGAAGTATCTCTCACAGCTATCTGAGGAATGGCCATTGAAGTTATCACTAGGCTGTAATGTAAACAATTCATTTTCTCTAAAAGGACAGCAAAAAACCTGAAAGTAATGATTCTACTCACCAGAACAAATTCAATAAGCTGTAGTTGTTCTGATGACTATAGTGTCCCGTCCCTTTAAATATAACTCTCAAATAATACAGCCTTTGGATGTGCACAGTGTGAAGACCTGTTTATCAATGCATGATTGTATTTGAGCCTGTGTGAATGCAGTTGTGCATGTCTAGATGACATGTGCTTTTTTTTTTTATATAGTGTCAATGTGCATATGTGTTTTGGGTGTTGGTGTGTGACTGCAGTGCAGGGGTATGGATTTTTTTTTCTTAAATCCACTTGTCCAAGGGACTAAAGTAATAGCCCAATATACTTGTCTGTCATGACAATCTACTTGTCTAACACAAAATAATATCAATTACAAAGATTGGTGGCCCTTGCCTAGAGCCATTGACAATGACAGAGCTATTTGCTAAAATCATTTTCACAAAATGAATCTGAATGGACAAATAGAGGTAAAAAATAGCTGATCTAAAATATTCTCTAACTTTTAAATTTTACATTTGGATTTATTTTGCAAAAATTACAAGTTTAGTCAATTACCCTGAGTGTAGTCTCTTCCTATGTCATAGTGTGTGTGCTAGCTGCATGTTTTGTGTTCAGCATGTATGTGTGCATGTGTCTGTATGTTTGCACTGTCCTTATTTGCCATCTGTATGTGTGCTGCCTGTATGTATGCACTGTATGTAATGTATTTATTTCTGTATGGACTGCATGTGTGTGTATGTGTAGCTGTATCTTTAAAGTAATGTGATTTAGACTTTTATTCTCTACAATTTAAGGGTGTTATGCATATACAAACAATGCTTGTTATAAAAGCACATGTAAATATGAATATAATACATGTTAATATACATTCTGACACAATCACTGATACACATATCCACAAACACAAACTATGACCCATACACACACACCCCATACTCAATCATATACTAACATATTATGTACAATCCATCATTACATATTTCACATTACCAGTATATTTCCAGCAGCCCCTATTTCCCTTTCCCCATACTTTTCAATCATTATTTCTCTTTTTCCATTGATGTCCCCAAATAATCCTTTTACCATGATTTTCTCCATCTGATTGCTCCCCTACATCTCTTCCATAATCTGTTTATTTCATTGTTTTCCTATTCCCGTGGCACTCCTTATCTCTCTTCTATTTTTCTATTCCTTTCATTCACTTTCCTCTCCCCATCTAACCCCTCTTTATTTCCTACCTCTCTCTGCTCCCTGTGGTCTCTCCCATTCTTCCCCTTTTTATTTCCTACCTCTCTCTGCTCCCTGTAGTCTCTCCCATTCTTCCCCTTTTTATTTTATACCTCTCTTTGCTATCTGTGGCAGGCTTCTGCTCCTGGCTGTGAGAGGTCTCTGAGTGAGAGGAGAGTACAGGAAGTGACTTCACTTCCTAGCCCCGCATCTCCCATTACACAGAGTGGCGCATGGGATAGGAAGAAGGAAACCTGGCAGAGAGCGAGAGAGCAGGTGAAACTGCCAGGTCTTATTTGAGGGTGAGGGGAGAGGTGATGTGCAGCGCGGTAGGTTGCTGGGGCCCTGCACATCCTTAGGGGCCCCACAACCTATCAATGGAAGAGATTATTTAATAATTTGCCTTTCCAGCTATAGAGATCTCTGGTCTCTCCAGCTGTAACATGGCTGTGCAGTCGCGCCTCTGGCTGTCTCGGGCCTTCCCTCCATGACCATGTGCCCAAGTGGTCATTCCGCCCCTGGACACAGGTAGATCATTAACCCCTTAAGGACCAAACTTCTGGAATAAAAGGGAACCATGACATGTCAGACATGTCATGTGTCCAATTTAGGCACCATACCAACATCATCTAAATTAAGTTATTATGCTGCCATGAGGCCCCCTGGCGCACTCTTACCTAAAGTTGTTAAACCATTCTCAAACAATTTAACACCAAAGTTGCCAGCTCTGTTCTTAACTGGTTCAGTTTCAGGAAGTACTGAGAGCGGTTAGCTGGAGCTCTCAACAAATCTGTGACTCACCATTCACAAAACTGGTTTGGAAGGAAACGTTCCAGAGTGCACGCTGCGCTTCCTGAAACTCAAATGTGAGAAGCCAAATGCCACATGGGTAGAGTTTGACGCTGGGGGCTACTTTGGGGTTGCGCCCAGGGGTTCTCTTGGCACACCATAACTTCATTTAAATTAAGTTGTTATGATTCCTGGAGTGTTTAAGACTTGTATGAATCATAAATATGTTTCAAATTATAATTGTTGTGTAGATTAATTTACAGAAGGCTACATGGATAGTCCAATAAATAAACAGCAAATGAGGAGTCTCTAGTGATAGTCATTAATCCTGTACTTCTTAAAAAGCTACTATATCACTTAAAAAAAAAACCATAGAGATCACTGGTTCTAGAACTATTATGGTTTACCAATAGTGTCATAAACCGTCGTACAAGCACAAGAATCCAGTGCATTTCAGTGCTGCAAATTTAATGAGTAACACTAAATCACAAATATTTCTGATGAAAAACCCTTTTTTCAATGCACAATGCCCTTGAATAATACAGTTAAACTTATCTCCATAAGTACAGAACATGAAGTAGCCCTCCTATCATATAAACCAAACAGAACAGTCCCAGCAGACATCATAGAGAGGCTTGCAACACATTGGCCTGCCAAAATCCAAATGTGAAAGTTCTCCTCAAGCACCGATCACTGCATGATAAGATCATCACATCACACATAATTGCTGCGTTAACATAGCAACAGTTGGCGTCATATCGCTGTATGCTGTCATGGGAGTCAGAGATGTACGCCACCCAAATGCCAATCAGGTTTTGAAATAAAGGGAGAAATTAACCAAGACGTATAAACGACACAATTGTTCTGTTGTAAAATTGCATAAAACATGTAGGACACCACTGGCATACCAACAACTAAACAGCTAATCAAATAGAGTAAATGTGAATCAGATTAATTATATATATATATATTGTTTGTACATGAAACTTACATTCAAATAAAGTTAAGGACCAACTACTTATCAGCAGCTAGAGGTCAGTGGAGTAAACCTATCCAAACTGATTCTTACTGGTGTCTTAAGGGCAAAGAGAGAAAACACCTACAGATAAAGAGAAAAATAAGCAATAAATAAAAAAAAATAACGAATCCTGTCTAAAGCCGATCATGGGCCCACAGCAGATAGCAGAGAGTGTAAAACCAGCAAAAGGAGATACAGAAGTCAATGACAATGAGTGCACTGCCAGAAAGGCGAAAAAAGATAGCATGTAATGCAGTATAGATAACAAAATAAATTAAAGGGACACTATAGTCACCTGAACAACTTTCGCTTAATGAAGCAGTTTTGGTGTATAGAACATGCCCCTGCAGCCTCACTGCTCAATCCTCTGCCATTTAGGAGTTAAATCACTTTGTTTATGAACCCTAGTCAGGGGCGGACTGACCACTGGGGCACATCGGTCATGGACCGAGGGCCCGAGGCAGCCAGGGGCCCGGCCGCACAGCCATGCTCCAGCTGGAGAGATCAGAGATCTCTCCAACTGGAATGGCAAAAAATAAATAAAAAATTATTACCTTTAATAGGTTGCTGGGGCCCCTGATGCAGCGCAGGGCCCCAGCAACCTACAGCTCTGTAAATCCCCCCCCCCCCCCCCCCCTCACCCTCACAGGAGACCTGGCAGCTTCACCAGCTCTCTGCCAGGTCTCCTTGTCCCGTGCGGCTCTGTGTGATGAGGAGAGGCGGGGCCAGGAAGTGACCTCACTCCCTGTACTCTCCTCTCACACAGAGCCCGATCAGCAGGGGAAGGAGCAGCAGCCAGGGAGACCAGAGGGAGCAGAGAGACAGGTAGGAACTACTCACCCCCTCCCTCCCTCTGTCTCTTTCACCAACCTACCACTGTCACCCCCCTCCCTCTGTCACTGTCACCCCCCTCCCTCACTCTGTCACTGTCACCACCCTCCCTCTGTCACTGTCACCCCCCTCCCTCACTGTGTCACTGCCACCCCCCTCCCTCTCTCTGTCACCACCCTCCCTCTCTCTGTCACTGTCACCCCCTCCCTCTGTCACTGTCACCCCTCTCTCCCTCACTGTGTGACTGTCACCACCCTCTCTGTCACTGTCACCCCCTCCCTCACTGTGTGACTGTCACCACCCTCTCTCTCTCTGTCACCCCCCTCCCTCTGTCACCCCCCTCCCTCTGTCACTGTCACCCCCCTCCCTCTGTCACTGTCCCCACCCTCCCTCTGTCACCCCTCCCTCTGTCACTGTCACCCCCCTCTCTCTGTCACTGTCACCACCCTCCCTCTGTCACTGTCACCCCCTCTCTCTGCCACTGTCACCCCCTCTCTCTGTCACTGTCACCACCCTCTCTCTGTCACTGTCACCCGCTCTCTCTGTCACTGTCACCACCCTCTCTCTGTCACTGTCACCACCATGTCACTGTCACCACCCTCCCTCTGTCACTGTCACCACCCTCCCTCTGTCACTGTCACCCCCTCCCTCTGTCACTGTCACCCCCTCCCTCTGTCACCCCCTCCTTCTGTCACTGTCACCACCCTCTCTCTGTCACCCCCTCCCTCTGTCACTGTCACCCCCTCCCTCTGTCACTGTCACCCCCTCCCTCTGTCACTGTCACCACCCTCCCTCGGTCACTGTCACCCCCATCCCTCTGTCAATGTCACCCCCTCCCTCTGTCACTGTCACCACCCTCTCTTTGTCACTGTCACCCCCTCCCTCTGTCACTAGTCCCCCCTCCCTCTGTCAATGTGTCACCCCCTGTCACTGTCACCCCCCTCCCTCTGTCAATGTGTCTGTCACCCCCTCCCTCTGTCACCCCCTCCCTCTGTCACTGTCACCCCATCCCTCTGTCACTAGTCAACCCCTCTCTCTGTCACTGTCACCCCTCCCTCCCTCTGTCACTAGTCACCCCCCCACTGTGTCACTACTCACCCCCTTTCTCTGTCACTAGTCACCCCCTCCCTCTGTCACTAGTCACCCCTCCCTCCCTCTGTCAATGTGCCACCCCCTCCCTCTGTCACTGTGTCACCCCCTCCCTCTGTCACTGTCACCCCCTCCCTCTGTCACTAGTCAACCCCTCTCTCTGTCACTGTCACCCCTCCCTCCCTCTGTCACTAGTCACCCCCCCCCACTGTGTCACTACTCACCCCCTTTCTCTGTCACTAGTCACCCTCTGTCACTAGTCACCCCTCCCTCCCTCTGTCACTGTGTCACCCCCTCCCTCTGTCACTGTGTCACCCCCTCCCTCTGTCACTGTCACTAGTCACCCCTCCCTGTGTCACTAGTCACCCCCTCCCTCCCTCTGTCACTAGTCAGCCCTCCCTCCCTCTGTCACTAGTCACCCCCTCTCTCTGTCACTAGTCACCCCCCTCCATCTGTCACTAGTCACCCCTCCCTCTGTCACTAGTCACCCCTCCCTCTGTCTCTAGTCACCCCCTCCCTCTGTAACTAGTCACCCCTTCTCTCTGTCACCCCTCCCTCCCTCTGTCACTAGTCACCCCCTCCCTCTGTCACTAGTCACCTGTCACTGTGTCATCCCCTCCCTCACTGCCACTAGTCACCCCTCCCTCTGTCACTAGTCAACCCCTCCCTCCGTCACTGTGTCACTAATCACTCCCTGTGTCACCCCCACCCTCCCTCTGTCACTGTGTCACTAGTCACCCCTCCCTGTGTCACCCCATCCCTCCCTCTGTCATTGTGTCACCCCCTCCCTCTGTAATTGTGTTACCCCCTCCCTCTGTCATTAGTCACCCCTCCCTCCCTCTGTCACTAGTCACCCCATCCCTCCCTCTGTCACTGTGTCACCCCCTCACTCTGTCACTAGTCACCCCCTCCCTCGCTCTGTCACTAGTCACCCCCTCACTCTAGTGACAGAGTGAGGGAGGAGGTGACTAGTGACAGAGAGTGGGAGGATATGACTAGCCACGGGAGGGGGACCCTTAGGTCACTATAGTGTCAGGAAAACAGCTTTGTTTTCCTGACACTATAGTGATCCTTTAACATTTATTTAACACAGATATATTTGTGCATTCAAAGGGCCTGGGATCTAATTTTGCCCAGGGGCCCCAAAGGCTCTCAGTCCGCCCCTGACCCTAGTCACACCTTCCTGTATGTGACTTGCACAGCCTTCCATAAACACTTCCTGTAAAGAGAGCCCTATTTAGGCTTTCTTTATTGCAAGTTCTGTTTAATTAAGATTTTCTTATCCCCTGCTATGTTAATAGCTTGCTAGACCATGCAAGAGCCTCCTGTATGTGATTAAAGTTCAATTTAGAGATTGAGATACAATTATTTAAGGTAAATTACATCGGCTTGAAAGTGAAACCAGTTTTTTTCATGCAGGCTCTGTCAATCGTAGCCAGGGGAGGTGTGGCTAGGGCTGCATAAACAGAAACAAAGTGATTTAACTCCTAAGTGACAGTGAATTGAGCAGTGAAATTGCAGGGGAATGATCTATACACTAAAACTGCTTTATTTAGCTAAAGTAATTTAGGTGACTATAGTGTTCCTTTAATATATATATATATATATATATATATATATATATATATATATATTTTTTTTTTTTATTTTTTTTATTATTATTATTATTATTATTTAAACAAACAGTGCCACTCCAGGTGAAAGGGTTAAATTTCACTATCTGTCTGCACTAGACCGAAAATAATGATAAATCCTGCTTAACTCCCCACACACCGTACAAAGGCAATGTATAATGGAGTTCATTTGGTTGCTCCAAGCAGAACAGATTAAAAAAATAAAAAAATAACAATATGCAATCTAGCAAAATATCAACATAATCAAAAAAAGTGCTATTACATCTCTTCATATTTCTGAATCCAGATACTAGAGCCCAAATACCAACCTGTATTATTAATATTTTAACAACAAAAAGACAATGGGAATTTACACATTGCCAAAAATTAGATAAAACTAAATAGACAAATCAGTTCTTAAACATAAAATAGGACTTAAACAAAACACAGAACCTACACTTGTGCAAAAATGACTAAATCTAAAAACCAGCTGGGAACTCCTTGTTAAAGGGACACTATAGTCACCTGAACAACTTTAGCTTAATGAAGCCGTTTTGGTGTATAGAACATGCACCTGCAGCCTCACTGCTCAATCCTCTGCCATTTAGGAGTTAAATCCCTTTGTTTATGAACCCTAGTCACACCTCCCTGCATGTGACTTGCACAGCCTTCCATAAACACTTCCTGTAAAGAGAGCCCTATTTAGGCTTTCTTTATTGCAAGTTCTGTTTAATTAAGATTTTCTTATCCCTTGCTATTCTAATAGCTCGCTAGACCCTGCAAGAGCCTCCTGTATGTGGTTAAAGTTCAATTTAGAGATTGAGATACAATTATTTAAGGTAAATTACATCTGTTTGAAAGTGAAACCAGTTTTTTTTTCATGAAGGCTCTGTCAATCATAGCCAGGGGAGGTGTGGCTAGGGCTGCATAAACAGAAACAAAGTGATTTAACTCCTAAATGACAGTGAATTGAGCAGTGAAATTGCAGGGGAATGATCTATACACTAAAACGGCTTTATTTAGCTAAAGTAATTTAGGTGACTATATTGTTCCTTTAAGTCCTGTCCGATGTTGTCCAAAATAAAGTCCAAGAAGAGTGCTTTGTTCCCTGGAAAAGCCAGCTCACATGGACAATTTATGATACCTGACATGACTTACTCTTGATTATTCTCTGTCAGGGCCCTACATTTATAAAATACAAAAAAAAAAATCAAGTAAACAAAAAGTGCTGTAAACTCAATTACACTAGTGAAAGAAACTATTCTAAAACCCTACAAAATATTCAAAATGTAAGCAGCACTAATACAAGTGAAAAAAGCTTTAAAAAAAAACAACCACTTATTGTAATGTTATGTTGAAAAAAGTATGCTATGCCTTTAAATACTTTCAAATTAAAAAAATAAATATATATATATATATATATATATATATACACACTGCTCAAAAAAACACTGAAACAAGACAATGTAACTCCAAGTCAATCACACATCTGTGAAATCAAACTGTCCACTTAGGAAGCAACACTGAGTGACAATCAATTCTACATGCTATTGTGCAAATGGGATAGACAACAGGTGGAAATTATAGGCAATTAGCATATACCCAATATCCCAATAAAGGAGTGGTTCTGCAGGTGATGACCACAGACCACTTCTCAGTTCCTATGCTTCCTGGCTGATGTTTTGGTCACTTTTGAATGCTGGCGGTGCTTTCACGCTAGTGGTAGCATGAAACGGAGTCTACAACCCACACAAGTGGCTCAGGTAGTGCAGCTCATCCAGGATGGCACAGCAATGCGAGCTGTGGCAAGAAGGTTTGCTGTGTCTGTCAGCGTAGGGTCCAGAGCATGGAGGCGCTACCAGGAGACAGGCCAGTAGATGGGCAACAACCCAGCAGCAGGACCGCTACCTCCGTCTTTGTGCAAGGAGGAACAGGAGGAGCACTGCCAGAGCCCTGCAAAATGACCTCCAGCAGGCCACAAATGTGTATGTGTCTGCTCAAACGGTCAGAAACAGACTCTATAAGGGTGGTATGAGGTCCCGACGTCCACAGGTGGGGGTTGTGCAGTGCTTACAGCCCAACACCGTGCAGGACGTTTGGCATTTGCCAGAGAACACCAAGATTGGCAAATTCGCCACTTTAGTCTAGGCCTGGGAGGAGATCCCTCAGGAGACCATCCGCCACCTCATCAGGAGCATGCACAGGCGTTGTAGGGAGGTCATAGAGGCACATGGAGGCCACACACACTACTGAGCCTCATTTTGACTTGTTTTAAGGACATTACATCAAAGTTCAATCAGCCTGTAGTGTGTTTTTCCACTTGAACATTTTGATTTCCATTTTTTTTTTTGTGTGATTTTGTTGTCAGCACATTCAACTATGTAAAGAACAAAGTATTTCAGAAGAATATTTAATTCATTCAGATCTAGGATGTGTTATTTTTGTGTTCCCTTTATTTTTTTGAGCAGTGTGTATGTATATATATAATGAAGTGACAACCAAACAAAATGGTGAAGGTGCAGTATAATACACTAAATAAAGTGCTATAGTAGTGCACATTATACAATATATTTACACACAAATTGTGAACTTTCCAACCATTGTACACTCTGTGATAAAAAGTTAATAATAAAATTAGAGCACTTATTCCTTTATAAATAGAGGAAATAAATTTAGGCACTATAACTTTCCAGATATGGGTTATGTAGTTCAGAACATAAATAAATAAAAAAAAAAAGTGAGGAACAAGGGGGAAACAATAACTCTGTAATTCTGTGTAAAAATATAAAAGATAAAAGATAATCAGGCAGTGAAAGTCTGCTCTAACTTTTAACAGCTTTGATGTCCTATACCAAGGACCATGATGTGACAGCAGGACGATGTAATAGGGTATAACAGGCAGGGCGGCAACTTGAAAAAAGTAAATCCTTTATTTAGCATTAAATAAAAACGATCTCTCCCTTGGGATGCTGATAGTGTTAAACCCTCTGACACGCAGCTATCACTTGCGGTCCTCAGGTAGCTAAACACGTCCGGGAGTAGGAGGTTCGTATGGCACCTACTGAGGTTGTGTTGCATGATAACGCGTTTCTCCTGGGCAGCTTCTTCAGATCACATCTTGGGTTTGCTGTCCATCTGAGTTGTATCCACCTCTATGGGCGTGATAATTTAAATATACATACTGATTAGTCCTGGTTAAAACTTTTCCTTATGTAAATAAGATAAAAGGCATATTGCCTAAATGTCTCTTTATCAGAAACATATGTAAATCATTTAAAATTAAACCATTAGTGTCCAACCTATCAATTAGTCCAAATATCAAATAAATCCTTATATGCATAAGAAAGGGGGGCATATTGTCTAAATATTTCCTTGTGAATACAAAAATTACATATATATTATAAACATCAAATGTCCACAAAAGAAAATAAGAAGTAGTAATGGACAGTATACATGGATAAATTATATAAATATATATATATATATATATATATATATATATATATATATATATATATCGATTTTCCCGTGATTTAAGTTGTAAAACAATACATGGATGCCTACAAAAATCTGGAAAATTGACAGATCACATGATCTTTTTAATGGACAGTATTAGATGGATTTTAGAAAATTATTTTGTTTTTATTCCAAATTTTATTTACGTCAAGGTACGGCTATGGGGACCAGGTTCGCCCCCAGTTACGCCAATTTGTTAATCCTGGGTTGGGAGAATTATGTTATTATTAACAGCCCGCATGGGGGATGGATCTGGTCACATACCATAGGTACATTGATGATTTATTTTTTATATGGAAAGGTGCACAGAGCGATTTAGAAATCTTTTTAGGCTACATTAATAATAGCGATTGGGGCATTCAGCTAAACAGCCAATTTAGTACTGTGAGTATCAACTTCTTGGATTTGGAAATTTACGTAGAACAACACTTTGAAAACAAAAACATTCTTCAATAAGGTAAATGCAAATAGTTATGTCCTGTACAACAGTGGACATTACACACCCTGGTTAAATATTATACCAAAAGGGCAACTACAAAGGATAAGAAGAAATTGTACTGATAAGGAAACATTTGAAGAACAAGCAACTGTAGTTCTAAATACATTTTCGCAGAAAAAATACTCTAATGAGTTACTTAAAGCATTTGAGGAAATTAAAAAACTGGATCAGCAAAATTTGATTTCTAAATATATCATGTCTAATAATAAGTGTGTGAACTTCAGTTCAGTGCCTTTGGTTTTTTTTATTTTAATAATGATAGTAAGAAGGTTAAATCTATCATCAATATTTAAAGCACTGGCACCTTCTCAAAAAAGCACCAAGCCTCAAACGGATTTTAACTTTCAATCACCCCAAAGCCGAAATACCAAATACTTTTTTAAAATAGTAATAAAAAAGGTTTTTATTCCTGTAGAAAATGTGCAGGTTACAAATGCAGGAAAAAGAAAACTTTGAAAGGATTAACACATTTAAAACGAAATAAAAAGAAGAGGAATTTTTTTTTATAAACGAATTTAGTAAAATATGTATTTATCTTTTAATCTGTCCATGCGGATTACAATACCATTTGCACTCTTCACAAAAGAATATATGAGCATGTTAAAAATATAAAAAAAGGACAGCATAGTGTCTCAGCACATTTTTAAAAGATATCATAGTCAATATCCAAGTGGTCTAATAGGGGCATGTTAGTGGTCTAATATTTTTAGATATTCAGATTGTAAAAAAATCCTTGCAAAGTTATAACTGCATTTTAAACATAGGGAAGGAAGAGATAAAATCGATTCAATATCGAATTTGATTTATATATTTTTTTATAACGACATTTTATGAGGTTCCCTTTTGGATTTCTATTAGTATCACTGTCATGACCGCACCCTACTCCAAGAGTGTGCGTGATGTAGTTGTGGTGGTGAAAGGGTTAAAGTTCACTATTTGTCTGCACTAGACCGGAACTAATGACAAAATCCCCCTTTTAACACCACCCACACTTAAACATAATAATATAACTATTACTATTTTAATGCTGCCACCAACAAGACAATTTATAAATGTGGTGCCTTGGTCCCCCAGGTAAAACAATAGTAAAAAAAAACACCAAATATTACTTAGCACAATATTTAAGGAATTGCAAAAATACTAATTAGTCTCTTCAGGTAACGTGATTTTTAACCAGACAAAGGGAGAACTTAATAAATGAATGTTTATTATTGGCAAAAATAGTCACAGTGCATTTAAAAATATATGTTAAACTAATTATTTACACCAACAACAGATAAAAACAACAAGCATAAAACTTAGGTTTTCAAAGTACAACTTCTGCCCAGGTGGTCTCTGGCAAGGAAAGAGGATGGTGACTCACTCCAAATTAGATATTTGGCCCCAAGCAAGTACACTAACACCCTCCCAATCATTGGATATATACCTTGTGGATTATCAAGTCTTGCCCAGGAGTGGAGTTAAGGCGTACCTACAGAAATAATAACTGACCACCTCCTTTGTTCCAGATCACTGTCAATCCAAATTGAAACATTTGGCTCTATCTTCTTTTATGTACCTGCCACAGAAATAATACTTGCATCTACAAATTTGTTATTGTTTTCCCATTCAATAGACATGTTGCACGTCCTACCCACGATCCAATAGGACGGACATCACAATTCCTGCCACATATTTTAAGTTGTGCAACTCATGTTTAGGCTTAATTAAAAGATTGGGCTTGTCCCATTCCAAATATAATAAAAAATGAGGCTTAATTGTTAAGCTGCGGATAAGTATTAATGTTTCTCTTGGATATGATACTGGAACACAAGGGTCTTCATGAAACTAATACCATTACCTTATTAAAGGATTGAACTATCACTTACAAGGTACATGCCAAATGGATGAAGAGACATTCAGACTTTTTTCCAAGTGTAGAACCTTATACCTTGCAGAGCCTTGATTACTTCACAGCCATATGGTAAAATCCTTTTCACATTGCTGTGCCATTTATACTACCCCTTCTGTCATCTGACCTCTGTGGGGGTCCCAGCTTCAAAAGATGTAACCCCTGTTGACCTCAACAATACCATCTCTGCCATTTACTACACAAATTACATTAAAGGACAATATTCCATAGTGTAATAATAAATTATGCACCCTTGCACAATCACCATTACTTTACCTTTTTTTCTATAGATATATAAATGTGTGGTTACAAGATACTAATGTGTTCCCTTTTCCTTCCCATTTAGTAGGAGTATTTCTAGGCTATTTTAGCATTTTTTACTACTTGATCATTTTATCTTTTATTTTATTTTTGTGCAATTTACACTGTCCATTACTACTTCTTATTTATTTTTGTGGACATTTGATGTTTATAATATATATGTATTTTTTTGTATTCACAAGGAAATATTTACACAATATGCCCCCCTTTCTTATGTATATGCTTTATTTGATATTTGGACTAATTGATATGTTGGACACTAATGGTTTATTTTTAAATGATTTACATATGTTTTAACCAGGACCAATCAGTATGTATTTTTAAACTATCACACCCACGGAGGTGGATTCAAATTCAGATGGACAGCAAACCCAAGACGTGATATGAGGAAGCACGTCAGTACGTGCCATACGAATCTCCTACTCTTGGAAGTTTTTAGCTACCTGAGGACCGCAAGTGCTAGCCGCGTGTCAGAAGGTTTGAGGACTAACACTATCAGCGTGTGTAAATATATTGTAGAATCTGCACTATTATAGCACTTTATTTAGTGCATTATACCGCACCTTCACCATTTTGGTTTTCACTTCATGTATATTCATGTATATATTTTTAGGGCCCTACATTTATGGCAGAAACTTGGGTGCAGACACAACATGGGTTTACCCATTAGAGCATTACATTACACAAGCCTTTCTCTTTTGAGCAAAGACCCCCAACTTCTTACTAGAACATACAAAGACCCTAACAACAAAACAAAAAAAGACAATTTGGGTTAACCCTGCATGCTTAACAGCAAAACAGAGAATTATGGTTAAACCTGGCAATGCTGGGTCATGCCTACTGTGCATGATAATGGGTGACCGTTATTTAATTATTTATTTTTTCAACTTCACCTTACTATAAATAAGTAAGATGTATTTTGTTCTTTTGTTTTTATTTTAGGTGAAAAGGGAGTGAGAATTGAACTTAAAGCATCTGACTCTGCTTTGAAAGATGTTTTTTAAAGCCTTTCTGATGGTAGAATTTTTTTTCCCTCAAGAATGCTAATTTTGAAGAATGTCTTTGCCACAAAGAAAGCAACAAACAATGGCCTTCATGTTATCTTGGAAATGTGAATATGTGGAAGAATTAAGTTAATTTTGTATTTTTTGTTTAATGTTCAATCTTTTTGTATCTTGTGTACAAATTAGAATGCCAATACTACAGTGCTGTTAATGTTTTATAAATAATTTGAGCAAAGAAAATGTTCACTCACATATTTGACGTAAATACTCTCTATTCTTAGACTTGTCAAGTATTTATTTTTTGAACAAAAATCATATTAATCCACATGTTTTGTAACGTTACATGGGCATCCTAATATATGTTTATTCTGTCATATACACAACCACTACACTGTCTTTTTGTCTTTGCATTTGAAATGCTGAAACTGAGTAATGTCAGAAAGAAAAACCCTCTAACACTCTAGACATTATAACACTAGAAGTGTGCAGTAGTAGTTTTAGTGCCATGAATCCCCTGGCAAAATCCCTGTATAAGCAAACCATTTAAAAATGTATTGACACTTGAACTGTTTGTCAGGACTGCCTTGCTATGCTAAAATGGGCATTCCTGCTTCTGTATTAGCATACGACTTTTGGACATCATTCATTGGCTAAGAGCAGTTGGCTGATGCTCACAGTGATTCTATATGTTCAAAGTTGTCTTTACTGTATAAATGCAGACTGGAAGGACTAAAGTGCCCAACAGAGAAAGTGCGTAAACTGTTTAACTGTTTTCAATAAATCTCCAATCACCATAGCCAATACATGATGCTGTAGTGGTTATGTTGCCAGAAATGCATGAATAATGTTCAAAGTTGCACCACACCCATGTAAGTAACCAAACAGTTTCTTTCATTAGGTGGGTGTCAGAGCATTCCCGTCCCTATAACCACTGCAGCGTGTTGTAGTTGTTATTGTGCAATTTAAAGTGTTCCTTTAAAGGGACACTATAGTAACCTGAACAACTTTAGCTTAATGAAGCAGTTTTGGTGTTTAGAACATGCCCCTGCAGCCTCACTGCTCAATCCTCTGCCATTTAGGAGTTAAATCCCTTTGTTTATAAACCCTAGTCACACCTCCCTGCATGTGACTTGCACAGCCTTCCATAAACACTTCCTGTAAAGAGAGCCCTATTTAGGCTTTCTTTATTGCAAGTTCTGTTTAATTAAGATTTTCTTATCCCCTGCTATGTTAATAGCTTGCTAGACCCTGCAAGAGCCGCCTGTATGTGATTAAAGTTCAATTTAGAGATTGAGATACAATTATTTAAGGTAAATTACATCTGTTTGAAAGTGAAACCTGTTTTTTTTTATGAAGGCTCTGTCAATCATAGCCAGGGGAGGTGTGGCTAGGGCTGCATAAACAGAAACAAAGTGATTTAACTCCTAAATGACAGTGAATTGAGCAGTGAAATTGCAGGGGAATGATCTATACACTAAAACTGCTTTATTTAGCTAAAGTAATTTAGGTGACTATAGTGTTCCTTTAAGATAATACCATCTTGGCATAATGTTGAAATAATACTTCAGTTAATTAACCTATTTAAAAATAATAATATACATATAGAGAGACAGATAATTGGCGTAATGTAATTGACATAATCGATAATAGTAAATTAATTTCTGTAAAGGACATGACAATTTTGTATGCTCACTACTATTATTAGAGCAGTGGTGCCAAATTCTAATTTCTTAAAATCATATGCACACTTGGCATATTGCTTAAAGTGCTATTATACAAATAAAAATGCCATTATAAAAAAAACTGTCAATATCTACAAGAGTTTTAAGATACCTCTAAGATACAGTTTGACAACCCTGTTTTATAGTAAGTACATTGCTGCTTAAAAACTTTGCTGCTAAATGGGGCTTGTAAAGTATTAATCCTTTAGAGCAGTGTTTTATTTTTGATGTAAGGAAATAATTTTGAGCCGTAAAGTATGAAGTATGTAAGTAAGTATGTAAATTTGAAGTGCCTACATTGAATGTTTCACTTTTTTGCTGTATGAAGAGTAACTGTTTCATAACATTAAATAAATTATATGTTTTAAAAAAAACAACTAAATACTAATACTTTCTTGCTATACAAAAAGTGTAAAAGTGCTCTCTTTTGTTTTGTATAAAATAAACAATAACTTAATAACCTTAGACCATGTTGTAACCATTAGTTTGAATAGAAAATGTGTTGCATTGCAGGGTAATAACCCTTTATGTATTTATTTTTTGAGGAACCAAATGCATTTAAAAATGTATTTCTACTCAAATTAAATTATGTTTTTTGTTTTTTTTTCCCGTATTGGCATTGAATAAACCGTGATAGCAAATGGTTTTTATGAGTAATATCAACGCAGAGGTATACTTCTGTAAATGTATTAAAGTTACTGTTGGTCTAAATATACTCTATTGCGTATGATATGAGTGAGCCCTATGTCTGGTACTAAAATGGCTTTATCTACTGTAAATTATTACCGTATATACTCGAGTATAAGCCGACCCGAATATAAGCCGAGGCACCTAATTTTATCCCAAAAAACTGGGAAAACTTATTGACTCGAGTATAAGACTAGGGTGGGAAATGCAGCAGCTACTGGTAAATTTCTAAATAAAATTAGATCCTAAAAAAAATATATTAATTGAATATTTATTTACAGTGTGTGTATAATGAATGCAGTGTGTGCGTATGTGTGTGTGTATGAGTGCAGCGTGTGTGTATGAGTGCAGTGTGTGTATGAGTGCAGTGTGTGTGTGCATGAATGCAGTGTGTGTGTGCATGAATGCAGTGTGTGAATGCAGTGTGTGCAGGGCCGGTGCAAGGATATTTGCCGCCGTAGGCAAAAAAAATTTGCCGCCCCCCCCCCCCCCATATGTCCTGACTTCCCCTCCTCCTCCCTCAGTGGTCCTTACCTCCCCACCCCCGTGTTCCTTCACTCCCCCCCCAGTGGTCCTGACTCACCCCTCCCCTAGTGGTCCTTACCCTCCCCTCCCCTAGTGGTCCTTACTTCCCCCTCCCCTCCCATAGTGGTCCTTATCCCACCCCCTCCCTCTCATAGTGGTCCTTATCCCCCTTCTCCCTCCCATAGTGTTCCTTATCCCCCCCCATCCCTCCCATAGTGGTCCATATACCCCCCCTCCCTCCCATAATGGTCCTTATACCCCCCCTCCCTCCCATAGTGGTCCTTATCCCACCCCCTCCCATAGTGGTCCTTATACCCCCCCTCCCTACCATAGTGGTCCTTATACCCCCCTCCCTCCCATAGTGGTCCTTATCCCACCCCCTCCCTCTCATAGTGGTCCTTATCCCCCTTCTCCCTCCCATAGTGTTCCTTATCCCCCCCCCCATCCCTCCCATAGTGGTCCATATACCCCCCTCCCTCCCATAATGGTCCTTATACCCCCCCTCCCTCCCATAGTGGTCCTTATCCCACCCCCTCCCATAGTGGTCCTTATACCCCCCCTCCCTCCCATAGTGGTCCTTATACACCCCCCCCCTCCCATAGTGGTCCTTATACCCCCCTCCCTCCAATAGTGGCCCTTATCCCCCCCCCCCCCCCCCTCCCTCCCATAGTGGTCCTTATCCCCCCCTCCCTCCCATAGTGGTCCTTATACCCCTTTTTTTTATTATTAATTTTTTTTTTATTATTTTATTTATATATATTTTTTCGTCCCCCCTCCCTGCTTGATATATGGCAGGGAGGGGGGCTCTCCTTCCCTTGTGGTCCAGTGGCAGTTCAGTGGGGGGGAGAGGGGGGCTGGCAGAGCTGTAATTACCTTTCCTGCAGCTCCTGTCAGCTCTCTCCTCCTCTGCGCTGTCCGGTCTGCTCTTCTGTCAGCTCCCAGACTTACACTGGGAGCTGACCGAGGTGCTGAACGGACGGCACAGAGGAGGAGAGAGCTGACAGGAGCTGCAGGAAAGGTAAGTACAGCTCTGCCAGCCCCCCTCTCCCCCCAGTCTGTATTATGGCAATGCAAATTGCCATAATACAGACTCTGACTCGAGTATAAGCCGAGTTGGGGTTTTTCAGCCCAAAAAATGGGCTGAAAAACTCGGCTTATACTCGAGTATATACGGTACCTTCTAAAGTAATGCTTTCAGTTATGTAGATAACTTGTGCTACCCTTCATAATTACCTTGCATCAAGCGTGAAAATGAAGTAGTAGTTAAGAACTGCTGGACAGTCTATTCCAGGAGTAGGCGATTTTTGGCACTCTGGATGTTGTGAACTACATCTCCCCTGATGCTTCTCCACCATTATGTCTGTAAGAGCATTATGTGAACTGTGGTCCACAGAATCTGGAGTGCTGAAGGTTGCCTACCTCTTGTCTACATTGTCATGCAATGCATGGCTTTAACACCCAGTGATGGCAGAGACCACAATGTCTATAAGGTGCCACACCTCTCTGCTACAGATTGACAGACAAGCTATGTGCAGTGTTTGAAGTGAATGCTCAACATTAGGGATCCACCTATTATCGCCCAATAATTAGCATTTTCAGCAGTGTCAGCATCGGCCTATAATATCGATAACGTGGACGGAGGCCCAGTGCACGCCGTTTTCAGCTCCTCTTTTATGAACCCCAAGCCATCAAAATGTTGCTGCCGCTTATCACACTAGGCTTGCGAGATTTGGAGAGAGGACCTGACGGAAAGAGAAGAGAGTTTGTGCTGGGTCCCAGGAACTCTCAATTTTCTGTAAACCCCACAGCCTCCACAAAGCCACTGAACCACAAGGTCCTCCTCCCTGGTCACAGGAAAAAAGCAGGGAGGGAAAAAAGAAAAATTAATAATGTAATAATTATATCATCTTTTTTTAAATGATTTTAGCCCACAGAAAGGATTAGCCACATAATCATACCATACATATATAAACACACAAACACTGCATCCACTACACAAGCACACACTCCATCTACTTTACAAACACATATAAATATTCTTTAAAACATGTTTTAAATAAATTAGTTAATGGCAGATTTGTGTAGAAATTGTTTATTTTGTAAAACTGTAAATTTACAGAATAGTGGTACAAGTTATCAGCCTGAAGAGCCACAGATAATCGGTATCGTCCATGAAAGAGCAATATCGGTCAATCCCTACTGCACATAACCTTTTAAATCACTCCTGCTGAACGATTATGTTTAGCCGTGGAGTTTTTACACGGGGTCTGTGATATTCCCCATGAAAATAAAACACATGTTAATATAAATAAATAATAAAATAATCAGTAGATTTTACCATACCAACAAAATGGTGGAGGGAGGGGGACCAACAATATTTAATCAACCCAAAGCGTTAGAGTTCTAATGTCAGTATATAGAAGGATATATCCAAGTAATAATTGTTGCACGATAGTCTGTATGTTCTGAAGTTGGAGCAAATCTCGTCAGGTGCAACTTTGTATCCAACCTTAAATTGAAAAAGATACTGACAGTGTAATTCAGTAACAATGTATAATTACAAAGAACCCCCTTAAGTAGAACTACAAAATATGGTGGTGGAACGTATCTCTAAGTGCCACTATATAAACATTGGTGCAATACAGTGCATAAGACCAAATTAGGGTCTTAAATAGGGGCCTTAAATATGCCCCAACGATAAAATCTTACCTATTTCAGAATTTTTGGGATATACAAAAATTCATGAGGACACTTATTTTCCTAAATAATCCTATGCCCACCACATTGGGACCAACGATTAGTGATTTTCATACGGCATTAAAGAACAAATCTACTGGTGGTCCAGGGAGATCATGCCAAACTAATCTTATTGATTTTTTTTAAATGGGTAACTAAAATTATAGATCAGGGTGGTGCAGTAGACATTGCTTACCTAGATTTCAATAAGGCTTTTGACACTGTTACACATAGAAGGCTTATCAATAAACTGCAATATTTAAGTTTGGATTCCAATATTGTTGAATGGGTAAGGCAGTGGCTGAGTGACAGGCAACAGAGTGTTGTAGTCAATGGAGTATATTCGAAGCTTGGGCTTGTCACCAGTGGGGTACCTCAGGGATCTTTACTTGGACCCATTCTCTTTAATATTTTTATTAGTGATATTGCAGAAGGTCTTGATGGTAAGGTATGTCTTTTTGCTGATGATATTAAGATATGTAACAGGGTTGATGTTCCAGGAGGGATAAGCCAAATGGCTAATGATTTAGGTAAACTAGAAAAATGGTCAGAGTTGTGGCAACTGACATTTAATGTGGATAAGTGCAAGATAATGCATCTTGGATGTAAAAACCCAAGGGCAGAGTACAGAATATTTGATAGAGTCCTAACCTCAACATCTGAGGAAAGGGATTTAGGGGTGATTATTTCTGATGACTTAAAGGTAGGCAGACAATGTAATAGAGCGGCAGGAAATGCTAGCAGAATGCTTGGTTGTAAAGGGAGAGGTATTAGCAGTAGAAAGAGGGAAGTGCTTATGCCATTGTACAGAACACTGGTGAGACCTCACTTGGAGTATTGTACGCAGTACTGGAGACCGTATCTTCAGAAGGATATTGATACCTTAGAGAGAGTTCAGAGAAGGGCTACTAAACTGGTTCATGGATTGCATGATAAAACTTACCAGAATAGGTTACAGGATCTTAACATGTATAGCTTTGAGGAAAGACGAGACAGGGGGGATATGATAGAAACATTTAAATACATAAAGGGAATCAACACAGTAAAGGAGGAGACTATATTTAAAAGAAGAAAAACTACCACAACAAGAGGACATAGTCTTAAATTAGAGGGACAAAGGTTTAAAAATATCAGGAAGTATTACTTTACTGAGAGGGTAGTGGATGCATGGAATAGCCTTCCAGCTGAAGTGGTAGAGGTTAACACAGTAAAGGAGTTTAAGCATGCGTGGGATAGGCATAAGGCTATCCTAACTATAAGATAAGGCCATGGACTAATGAAAGTATTTAGAAAATTGGGCAGATTAGATGGGCCGAATGGTTCTTATCTGCCGTCACATTCTATGTTTCTATGAAAAAACTGTATAAAAATCCAACCTATACCATTAAACTCTCAGACCTTACCCTCAACTCGCAGCCTCGTCACGTGTTGTAGGGAACTGCTATATCACTACAAGGGATTGCTATGATCATCATACTCCCTTGGATAATCACTAGCTCTTGTAAGAGCTGTTCCTGCTATGGTCTCTGAAGGAAGAGAGGTTCACCCACTGGAGCCTTGTCATAGGTCCAGGGTGGGTAGGAGACGGCTGCGGCAGTTGGTGGGGTCTGCAATGCTTATGGTGTCTGGTGCGGTGCTGATGGTGTTTGGTGAGCACTAGGAGCATTGATTGACGGAGGGTCCATCACACATATGAATACATGTTAATTTTTAATCTCTATGATAGGTATATCTGTCAATGATATAGTATTGAATTTTATTATATGTAAGAATGTTATGCAAGTTAGAATTATTTTGTGCAAAAATTGGAATTGTATGTTCTGTGTTATACTGCTTGCATGTATATTGCTTTTGGCACTTACACAGAAAATGAAATTTCTATTTTAGAATCAATGATATTACAGTATTGAACATTACGATGAGTGAAGATGCTACATGTTGTAGTCATTTTGTGTAAAAAAACAGAACTTTGTTAGGTATTATAGTGCTTGCATGTAAACTGTTCTTTGCAAGTACAAAGAAAAATAGACATTTATATTTTAGAGCACATAAGTGCTTCACGCCCTAGACATGTTAAGAGGTTGTATATATATTCAATCCTAATCCCCCAGACACACTATCTTGAGAAAGCCTGATCTAACGGGCGAAACGTGTAGATTTAGTTTGGTGGGAATTCCTATTTTGAATTTTAGAAGAGATCACAGTGGCACTTGTAAGTCGGCATTCCTCCAAGGGCATCGGTTCCAGTGCACAGGACCGGTCTGCAGGAGCCCATCAACGGAGCGGTAACCATATACATCCTGACTAATGCACTGTATTGCACCAACGTTTATATAATGGCACTTAGAGATAAGTTTCACCACCATATTCTGTAAGAGTGCTACTTAGGGGGTTATTTGTATAGGGAATAAAATATTATTACTATTATGTCAGTATCTTTTTCAATTTAAGGTTGGGTACAAAGGTGCATCGGACGAGATTTGCTCCAACTTCAGAACATACAGACTATTGTGCAACAATTATTATTCCCTTATTACTTGGATATATCCTTTTATATATAGACATTAGAACTCTAACGTTTTGGGTTGATTCAATCTTCCCCCCCCCCCCCCCCTATTTTTGTTGATAAGGGAATATCTGCTAAGCGCTGATACTGATTTTATTTATTTTTTCGTCTATATAATATTTAAAACTTGGGAAGGTTTTATAGTATCTGCCAGCTTTTAACCATTTGTTATATAGTGTCTTAGTACACTTATTTTGTTTAATTTGCGCTCTCTTATTCTTCTAATTAGATTTGACCATACGTTGCACTCCGGGCATCAATACAACATTATCGCATTTAACAGCATTTTATGCTGTATTTTTTGCATGCTCATTTCTTTGTTTATTTATAGTACAACATTTTTTTTTTCGGAATGATGCTCTATTAGCCTTAGCCATGCCCCTCATTCTAGAAAGCTTTTCTGTTGTAAAGTTTGAATACTCTCTGTACGGCAAACTTTGTCCCCAATGCTCCACATGACGGTGCCTGGGGTGTAGAGCTGTGCAGCACCGAAGGAGCTTAGAACTGGAACAAGGTAAATGTTTATGCTTTATTTTACACCTGGCAGCTGACTTGCTTACCCATAGAAACAGGAACTCTGCAGCATTCGGAATACAGATTTGCAACGATGTAGTGCTCTTTTAAACAAAGTGAAATTGTGGTAGAATTAACACATTGCAAAAGTACCAAAAATACCTTGTTGTTAATATACCACATCTCAAAATAGTTTGGTCCTTTCAGGTCCGCCATCAAAAATGTTGGGGCCCCTAACACAACTCAAGATCGAGGCCCTCCCCCAAATCCCGCCTTCAAATCCACACACAAGGAAGGGGGGGGGGGGTTTAACTGCAGTTATAAAGCTGCTCACAGCCCCTACAGGTGAGGCTAATGACCTCGTTAGGCAGTGAGCCAGACTCCTTAGAAAACCTGGGCCGGACTCATGCACAGCCACTCTGACAGTGGGTGGAAAATCGGCCCACCCTGCTTGTCCGAATACTCCACCCGAGGGACCCAAATAACAACAGAGAAAAAAAAACTAGATTTAAACTTAACTTTCCCTAGGGCTGCATGTGCTTAACCACGTCAGGATAGTGGCTGTGCAAAAGTCTGGGTGCCAGATATACACCCCTGACCACCATCCCCAACACTCTGTCACAATATATATATATATGTACATATGTGTGTGTGTATATTTGCATGTTTGTCAGTGTTAAACACCACAAAAACATGCTTACATTCAAACACAAATTGTGTGTACACACACACACATATATGTATATATACACTGCTCAAAAAAATAAAGGGAACACTTAACAATGTAACTCCAAGTCAATCACACTTCTGTGAAATCATACTGTCCACTTAGGAAGCAACACTAGGTGACAATCAATTTCACATGCTGTTGTGCAAATGGGATAGACAACAGGTGTAAATTATAGGCAATTAGCAAGACACCCCCAATAAAGGAGTGGTTCTGCAGGTGGTGACCACAGACCACTTCTCAGTTCCTAAGCTTCCTGGCTGATGTTTTGGTCACTTTTGAATGCTGGCGGTGCCTTCACTCTAGTGGTAGTATGAGACGGAGTCTACAACCCACACAAGTGGCTCAGGTAGTGCAGCTCATCCAGGATGGCACATCAATGCGAGCTGTGGCAAGAAGGTTTGCTGTGTCTGTCAGCGTAGTGTCCAGAACATGGAGGCGCTATAAGGAGACGTGGAGAAGGCCATAGGAGGGCAACAACCCAGCAACAGGACCGCTACCAGGGCCGGCCTTAGGGGTGTGTGAGCTGTGCGGCCGCACAGGGCACCATGGCAACAGGGGAGCCGGGCGGCCGACACAGCTCGCACTCACTGTCGGGATCCCGCGGAAGGCTGCAAGGGGAGGCTGCACTCGGCTCGCAGTACTCACCCTCTAGCCGTCCGCGGTCCCCTCCTCCACATGGGTTCGGCGAGCGGCATCCCTCCAGCTTCGGATGCCGCCCGCGTCTTCCTCCACGTCCCCCAGCGGCAGCATGCATGACGCTGCATGCTGGGAGACCGCCCAAGATATGACACGCCGGGGTCAGTCACCTGACCTGGCGTTAAAGGCACAGTGCCTCAATCACAGTGGGAGGTTTAGATAAATCCCACGTGTGATTGTTAATTCTGATTGGAAATTATCCAATCAGAATTAACCTGATCGTTTAAATACTTACCTTTCCTGTTCCTCCCTGCCCTGTTGTGGTCTTTGCTTACTAGTATTGATACTGAACTTGTGTTTCTGGTTACGTACTCTCTGGCTTGTTATCTGACTTTGTAACTTTCTCCTACCCTTTGACCTCGGCTTGTTTCTCGTTATCCTGTCTTCTGGTTCCCCTTACTCGGCTTGTCTCCTGACTATTCTGTGTGTGCTTAGCCCGGCCACTCTAAGGTCGGGTACTGCACCTTTTCTGTGTGTGTGTGTGTGTCAGCGTGTTGGGTTCCCCGAATCGTGACACTCAATCACTCACAGGCCGGCCCGAGTCATGTGCAGAGCAAATCAAGTGCATTGTGCTGTGCACTTGACTTGCAAATTATGAAGAGAGCAGCGGCCGGGAGAGAGAGGAGGTCAGGAGCACAGAGGAAGAGCATGCTCCGCCTCCACAGTCATTCGCGGAAGGATCCACACAGTGAGTGTGAGGGAGGAGGTCAGTGCTGGTATCAAGGTCGGCAGACTGGGACACTGTCAGGAGGGTCCAGGGAGCAGCAAGATTTAATGTGAGTCTGCTTATTCTTGTTGTAACTATTGTTTTTCTTTTATTAAATAGATTGTTGTTTTTGTGTGGGGGGGGGTTTGCAGAAAGGGAGCAGAGGTTTTCTGGCTGGGATTTTGGGGAAGGGGTTTTGTAGAAAGGGAGGGGTTTTGGTTTAGGGAGGAGCAGAGGTTTTATACAAGGGGTTAGGGGTTTTGGTGTAGGGAAGGGGTTTTGTAGAAGAGGGGGCAGGCATTTCTGGTGAAGTGGCAGGGGAAAGTATTTTGTGGAGGGGGCATGGGTTTTGTTGAAGGGGGAGCAGGGGGTTTGTAGAGGGAACAGGGCCTTAGTATAAGGGGGGCAGGAGTTTAGTATAAGGGGGCAGGGGTTTAGTATATGGAGGGCAGGAGTTTAGTATAAGAGGAGCAGGGGTTTAGTATAAGAGGAGCAGGGGTTTAGTATAAGGGGAGCAGGGGCTTAGTATAAGGGGGCAGGGGTTTAGTATAAGGGGAGAAGGGGTTTAGTATAAGGGGGGAAGGGGTTTAGTATAAGGGGAGCAGGGGTTTAGTATAAGGGGAGCAGGAGTTTAGTAGAAGGGGAGCAGAGGTTTATGTAGAAATGAGTACAGGGCTTTTGTAGAGGGTGGCAGTGGTTTTGGTGGAGGGGGAAGGTTTTTAGTGATATTATGTGTACATTGCTGTATAGTTGATATATGTAATGATAGCATGTGTTTTGTTAAAGGGGGAGAAAAAACTTTGTAGAAGGGTGGGCAGGGGTTGTATTAAAGGGAGAGCAGGGGTTTTGTAGACGGGGCAGGTGTTTTGTAAAAAGGAGGGCAGGGTTTTTGTAGAAAGGGAGGCAAGGGTTTTGTAGTAGGCGGAACAGGGCTATTGTAGCAGGGGCAGGGGTTTTGCTGAAGGGGGGGGGGCACCATATGTTGGGCTCGCACAGGGCGTCTGATCACCTAAGGCCGGCCCTGACTGCTACCTCCGCCTTTGTGCAAGGAAGAACAGGAGGAGCACTGCCAGAGCCCTGCAAAATGACCTCCAGTAAGCTACAAATGTGCATGTGTCTGCTCAAATGGTCAGAAACAGACTCCATGAGGGTGGGCCCGATGTCCACAGGTGGGGGTTGTGCTTACAGCCTAACACCGTGCAGGATGTTTGGCATTTGCCAGAGAACACCAAGATTGGCAAATTCGTCACTGGCGCCCTGTGCTCTTCACAGATGAAAGGAGGTTCACACTGAGCACATGTGACAGACGAGACAGAGTCTGGAGACGCCATGGAGAACGTTCTGCTGCCTGCAACATCCTCCAGCAGGACCGGTTTGGCAGTGGGTCACTAATGGTGTGGGGTGGCATTTTCTTTGGGGGGCCGCACAGCCCTCCATGTGCTCGCCAGAGGTAGCCTGACTGCCATTAGGTACCGAGATTAGATCCTCAGACCCCTTGTGAGACCATATGCTGGTGCTGTTGGCCCTGGGTTCCTCCTAATGCAAGACAATGCTAGACCTCATGTGACTGGAGTGTGTCAGCAGTTCCTGCAAGATTAAGGCATTGATCCTATGGACTGGCTCGCCCGTTCCCCAGACCTGAATCCAATTGAGCACATCTGGGACATCATGTCTCGCTCCATCCACCAACATCATGTTGCACCACAGACTGTCCAGGAGTTGGCAGATGCTTTAGTCTAGGTCTGGGAGGAGATCCCTCAGGAGACCATCCGCCACCTCATCAGGAGCATGCACAGGCGTTGTAGGGAGGTCATACAGGCACGTGGAGGCCACACACACTATTGAGCCTCATTCTGACTTGTTTTAAGGACATTACATCAAAGTTGGATCAGCCTGTAGTGTTTTTTTCCATTTTAATTTTGAGTGTGACTCCAAATCCAGACCTCCATGTGTTATTTTTTTTTACATTTTTGTGTGATTTTGTTGTCAGCACATTCAACTATGTAAAGAACAAAGTATTTCAGAAGAATATTTAATTCATTCAGATCTAGGATGTGTTATTTTTGTGTTCCCTTTATATATATATATATATATATATTGAATTTGTGGGAGGAGTTATGACCCTATATAAACCCTACCCCCTACTTACCTTTGCCGTTCAAGCTGTTTTGACTGTCACCGTAGTTACCTGCATTTCCTGTCAGCTGTTCCCGCCAAATTCTGCAGCAAGCAGTCTCCCTCCAGCAGCACCTACCGCAGACTTCCGGGATCATCCACCAGCTGCCCCGCGGCTTTCCCGACTCACTACCCCGCTGCCGAGCTTCCGGTCACGAGACCGGCACGCAAACGTAAGCTTCAACGTAGGGAATAGCGTTCGTCTATTTCCCACGTTTGGGCCTAAAAACGTGGGGATAGGCTGCCTAGATATATTACTTACCCGTTTGTTTAATCCAATGTTTATGTACTTCTGCGTTCGGGCATTTTTTTAGCCGACCGCAGAGTACACACGAATTTCGTTCTTTCTTACGTTATAAAAATTTTAACGAACGCTTATACTCACCTTACGTTCGCCTGTTTCTCACTTTCGTTAGACGAAACACATACGAACGGCTGGGTCACTAGCATTTCATTTAATTAATCTGAACACACGCGGTCATATTATATTTCTCTCACACGTTCGGTAGCCGAATGCATAAGGTCTATGCACTTAAAAAATATATATATTTAAGTATGTTACGCTATGTATGATTTTTATATATGTTCATTGCAGTACCTACATTTTCCCTTATTCTAAATTGCATTTTTCACCACATTTTGTCACATTTAATTACGTATATATCCCAGGTGTATTCTCTTTTAGCCCCACAAAACCAAAAACAAAAGTTATCAAACTCCACGCTCACTTTTCCAGTAGCTCTTATTTTCAAATCTCTGTTTATATTGTAATACTATACTTAGGTTCCTTAATTTTAAAAATGTTTTAGGTTGTACTACTTATTTTGTCAAGAAGACTCCAGGAGGTGGTTCCAGTATCCAGTATCACGGTATCAGGTAAATAAGGTTAAAACATTTTTTGTTTCTCCTGAGGCCTCATTTCAGCCTCCACTGACTTTTTTACAATACCCTCCCACCTCCCAAAGTGGGCTCAAAACTTTTTTTTTTTTTGTCAATCTCAGTTTTATTGAGACAGGTGATAAGTACATTTCACAAAGTAAAGACTTAAAACAAGCGTAGACATATGCATAGAAGACGGGGTTATCACATGTTAAGTAAACTGTAAAGAATAAACTCTTAGGAGCTGCTGACTCTTTTTTTTTTTTTTTTTTTTTAATCAGTTTATATAGGTTAAGTAACATAAGATACAAACATAGCGTGTAGAGCTTCTCGCTCTGGAGGAAAATAACATGGGCAGTACAAGTAATTACGTTGTAGTAGAGAATGCCAACTGTCTTTGTGGCGTGTTTGTATATAACTAAGAATAAGTATGTGGCGGCAGCAGCCATTTGTAAAACTGTATTTTTCTTAAACATGTACGTACCACTTTAAGAACCAAGGGTACGCAGGTGTAATGTACTGCATGTATATCGAGTTCGTATGCTGGGGGTATAAAAACCCGTCGGCATTCAGGTAATCGTTCCACGAACAGTGATTTCCATCTCTGTTCGTGAAACGAACAAACTGCCGGATGGAGACCACCCTCAGGAGGTCGTGTGGCTCTCGTTAAAGATTGCAACATTGTTGCAAACGGTAAATTAAGAGGATTCCGGGTGGCCGTCGTTCGGCTAGAGACCACGCGGCGGTCGGCCATCTTGGATCCTTTGTTTTTTTTTTTTTTGTTTTTTTTTTTAATCTGTTTATTAGGTTTTCAAGAGGAAGAAGAATAATCGTTGCGACATTCAGTACTTTGTATAAGAAAATAGTATGTCGGACACGCAGGTCCTTGAGACTTCAAAATATTACATGGACCATATATACACATATTATGGGACATAACTGACCGGGCTGTTTTAGTTTAATGGAGACCAGCCATATCACACCCAAGCACATGGGTAGACAGATAATATGCAATATTACTCATCATCACCTATCAGTTCCTAGTAACGGCATGCATAACCCCGTAAAATTTACCAATGAGTTGCTTGTCGCTGGTATATCCTGCTATCCAGTGTGTATTAGGTATTTCAGCGGTGGGGATGTCACATGTATATCGAGAGGTCGGGAAGGATGGTCATACTAGGGTGTCGTGGCGTACATCAAGTGTGGGTATGAGCTTGCGTGTTTAGTTACTGACATATCACCGTGTCTGCCAGGGATACAGGCGTTTGTGTGAAAGGTGTCTGCCGTGTCGTCTGCCCGTGTGTCATCCGACCAGTCCCAACCAGGGTGCATGCTTTGCAACAGCGTGGTGTTATCGTGTCTATGAGTGTGTTTATGTAATAGGTGTGTAGTCGAATATGACAGATATTGTAGAAGAAAAGTAGATGGAGTTACGAAGATGAGGAGAGTGTGAGGGATTCAAGAGGGGAGAGGGAAAGAAAGGTTGACGGGAGGTAGGATTTCCATGACCTATCCCAAGCCAGGTCCGAGGGTCCGGATCTCCCCTCGCCCAACTACCGCTCCGCTCGCTCGTGGTCCGTTCGCCACCTGAAACGAACATGAACCACAGCTGCCACATTTCCGCGTGCCTGTCTTCCCCGCCCGTTAATGTGGCTTGAATTGCCTCTGCGCCCTGAATGTCCTCGACCCTGCGGATCCACTCCTGGACTCCTGGTGTCTCTGTTTTCTTCCAGTAGAGCGGGATTAGGGCCTTGGCCGCATTGAGCAGGTGGCGGAGGATGGTTCGTTTGTACTTGGATCTTGAGAGCTGCGAAATGTGTAGAAGGACAAGAGCCGAGGACCATTCCAACTCGCCTCCCAGGATTTCCTTCATCTTATCTTTGATGAGATCCCAATATGGGGTTATCAAGCGACATTCCCACCATATATGGGTTAGCGTGCCCCTCTCTTCCAGGCATCTCCAGCATGTGGGGGATGTCGTGGGGAAGATTCTATGGAGCAGCGTTGGGGTCCTGTACCAAGATGAGATTAATTTGTAGTTCGTTTCCTGGAATTGGGTACTTAAGGAGCTCTTATGTTGCCAGAACAGAGCATTTTCCCATTGCTGGTCTGTGAATTTGGTGTCCAGGGCTGTCTCCCATTGTCTACGGAATGTGTTGTTTTCCGTTAGATGACCTACTAGTAAGTGTTGGTAGAGGGTGGATACCGGTTTGCTAAGTGTGGAGCCCCTATCGCATCTCTTTTCGAACCATGTGAGGTCCCTGTGCAACCGTGCCTTATCTTGCATGGTGTTGTAGAAGTGCTGTATTTGCATATATCTCAGAATGGTCAGGGGCGTCCGGGGCGCCAGGTTTAGCAGGGAATCCAGGGAACGTAGAGCTCCGTCTCATAGGATCGTGTAGATGGGTACATATTCCCGACCTTCCGCGAAGGGCCACAGCCGTAGTGAGAATCCTCCACCTATCGTCGGGTTATGTGCGACAGGGAGTAATGGGCTCGGGACAGGTGAAATATGAAGTTGGTCTCTCACTCGGTTCCAACCGCCCAGGGTTTGAGCGATGATGCCTCCTGATTCCCAATTGCCACTGGTTTTGATGTTTCCTGTCCAAATGGCAGATTTCAGTTGGGCTTCTTGCCCGTCCCTGGTTAGCGTCACCCATTGTTTGCATCGTGTGGTGGCATGCCATTCTAGAATGCACTGCAAGATGGTAGCCTGGTGGTAACGTCGAAAGTCCGGCAGTGCTAGGCCCCCGCGGTGTCTCGGTAGGCAAAGTAGGTTGTGTCGAAGCCGTGGTCTCTTCCCCATCCACACATACCGGATAGCTGCTGACCTCAGTGTGGTGAAAAAGTGAGGTGGTAGGCATAACGGGATAGTCTGAAACGAGTACAGGAGCCTGGGTATGATGTTCATTTTAAGAACTGCGATCCTCCCGAACCATGTTATGTGTGGATAGGACCATCTCTCCATGTCAGCCAAGACCTTCTGCAGCAGTGTATCAAAGTTGTGAGTATATAGTAACCCCGGGTCCGTCGTAAGCCAGATTCCAAGGTATCTCATCTTGCAGAAGCACCATCGGAATGGGAACAGGGAGTCCAAAGCTCGGTATTCCGCATCCGGGATAGTGATGTTAAGTACTTCGCATTTGGTTAAATTAAGCTTGAAACCTGATAGCTTGCCGAATCGTGATATCGTCTCCATCAGGTTTGGTATCGTGGTTCTGGGCGAGGTGATGAAGAACAGGAGGTCATCCGCGTATGCGGCGACCTAATGTTCCGTTCTATGCCCTGAGTATCCTCGTATGTCGGGGTGTTGTCTGATTGTCTGGAGAAGGGGCTCCAGGGACAGGGCGAACAGCAGGGGTGACAACGGGCAACCCTGCCTCGTACCGTTTGAGATAGCGAAGTCAGCGGTAAGTGCCCCGTTAACACGTACCGAGGCCCGTGGTTTGTGGTACAGTGCCCGAATCCATGTAAGGAGCCTCTGTCCAACCCCCATAGTACTGAGGGTGGCCAGCAGGTATCGCCATCTCACCCTGTCGAACGCCTTTTCTGCGTCCGTGGAGAGGAGCATCAGTGGTTTTCTCGTCTTTCTAGCTTCATGCTGTATCGCGAAGGCCCTCAGGGTACTATCCCGCGCCTCACGGCCGGGTATGAAACCTGTTTGGTCTTTGTGCACTAGCGCAGGTACTACTGGCTGAAGTCTCATTGCCAGAACTTTAGTGAATAGTTTGGCGTCCACATTCAGCAGGGAGATCGGACGATAATTACCACATATCATCGGGTCTTTCCCAGGTTTCGGAATAACTGTTATTATAGCCGCTTGGGATTCCGCCCCGAAGTTCTCTCCAGCGGCGACCGCATTGAGCGCTTTCGTGAGCCAGGGTACTAATATGGAGGAGAACGATTTATAATAACCAATGGATAGTCCGTCTGGGCCCGGGGATTTGCCTTTTTTTGCCGATTTTAGGGCTGCCGAGAGTTCCTCCTCAGAGATCAGGGCATCTAGGTTCTCCGTTGTGTCTTGGTCGATCACGCGTGTGAGAGATTCTTGTAGGTAGTCCCGTATCCCTATCTCTTCTGCGTCAGAGTCGACAGGTCCTGTGGGCGAGTGTATATTATAGAGTGAGTTGTAGTAGCTCCTAAATTCTCCCGCAATCTCACTCGGGAAGATCGTTGTGGAGCCTGAAGAGGTGCGTAAAGCGCGGACCTGGGAGCGAGGTGTGTTCCCCTTCAGGAGGCGTGCCAGGTATTTTCCACCCTTGTTGGCATGGGTATAGAAGAACCCCTTAGAGCGATGTAGGGACTTGAGATAGCGTTTCGTGAGTAGGTCTCGTAGTTGGCGTCTAGCCTGCATGAGTGCCCCATATACCTCAAGCAACTGGGAGCGCTTATGTCGTTGCTCCAGTTCCGCAATGGATTTGTAGAGAGCCGCCATTTCTCGGGCGGTGTCCTTTTTCTTTTTGGAGGCTATTTGGATAAGTACGCCCCTGATTACGCTTTTGTGGGCCTCCCATATTGACACCTTGGACGTGTCTGGTGTGTCATTATCCTGAAAATAGTGTTCCAGTGCGTGGGTGATTGGTGTACGTGTTCCAGGGTCTAGAAGGAGTGCCTCATTTAGCCTCCAGGACCATGTAGAGGGTCGAAAAAGGGGTGAGTCAAGTTCGACCACAACTGCGCCATGGTCAGACCAAGTGGCTGGGGTTATAGTAGCTGATATCAGTTGTTGTAGCCCCACTTGGCGAATAAAAATATAGTCTATACGGGAGTATCGACCATGTACTGCCGAGTAGTATGAGAAGTCCTTAGTGGAGGGATGCAATGTCCTCCAGCAGTCTACTAATTCTAGGTCCCCCAGTGACCGTTTCATAGAGCGTATGGTGAGTTGCGGGATGCTACTGTGTCCTGTAGAGGAGTCCAGGAGTGGGTCCAGGGGTGCGTTGAGGTCTCCGCCAAAGATTAATGTGCCCTCGGAGAAGCAGCTCAGTTTGTTTAAAGTGTCTCTCAGAAATGGAGCCTGTCGTCTGTTGGGCACGTACACAGTGGCAAACGTGTATAGCCTGCCTGCAATTGTACCTTTAACGAAAAGAAAGCGGCCTTGAGGGTCCACAATACTGTCCAATTTTTGGAATTCCAGTTCCGCCGCAAGCAGGATGGCGACTCCCGCCTTCCGTGCTGTAGGGTGGTCACAGAAGTGGTTGGATGGGTAGGACTTGTTATGTAGTTTAGGAGCGGCTCCCTGCCGGAAGTGTGTTTCTTGCAACATAGCAACTGATATACGATTCCTTTTAAGTTCTCGTAATAGGTGGGTCCGTCGTTCCGGAATGTTCAGACCTCTGCAGTTTAGGGTGAGGACAGACAGGGGAGTGGGGCGATGGGCATCAGGGGAATCAGGCGCTCTGTCGGCATTCATGGCGGCAACGTCCGGTCTCACCTTTACTATCGGCTGCAGCGGTGCATTCCCTCCGGGGGTTCACCGCCCCCACGGACCAGGCCCGAGAAAGCCAAAGAGGTATAGGGCAGTGTCAGTGGTAGGGGGAGGGGTAGGATAGGTAGGACAGGATAGAAAGAGGGGAGCCCGAAAGTGGGCGAGAAGGATAAAAGTGAAAGAGATGTGCCTGTGTTTACAGGCTTCACAACTGGGACCACAGGAGTCTCAGAAGGGCCACCTCCACTAGAGAGGAGACTCGTGCTACAGCTAGAGACCAGAGGTCCCACTCTGGCTTCCAGTCCAGGTAGCAGGGAGGCTCTAGCGTCCACTGTGCAGGATAAGCACGAGTGTGTGTTGGGGTGAGCGGCCTCGCACCAGCCGAAGGTGGGGTAGTATGTGGTTATAGGAGTGAGTCTCCGTAACCGGCCCCCTCTATTACATAACATTATATATGATGAAGAGTGATCCATTTAAGTTAGGAATATGCATGAATAACAGAACAACAATAATGGTATAATTACAACTTATTAATTGTGCTTGTATAACAGAACCCAAAATTGGCATAGTAGTGCCATGTAAGTAACCGTATGATGAGGTAACAATCCCTCCTTGTCCCCCCTCGTTTTCCCGCCCCCATATTTCCCAGGGAGTCCCCCCGTCCTCCGCTTTCGGTTGGGCATCTTCGCCCCCCCATCCGGTCCCCTCCCCTTCTTGTCACAGCCTGTCATGGTTTCTAACCTGTTCCTCGGGTTCCCCGGGACATGTGTGTTAGGATGATGCAGTAAGGAGACTAGAGTCGGGAGGCCATGTTCCCATGATGTTATCCCTATGGTCAATCAGCATGCGGTGGGGTATTACGGAGACTATCGGTCATCTGGGAGTTTAGTGCCTCAGTGCGTCATGTAGGTGGTAGCTGTCACTTTACGTCACATGGTGGGGTGGCCTGGGGGTGTACATCACCTAGTCTGTGAGTGTCACAGACGCCCGTCACGTCTTGGGCGGGCTGGGGCTGGAGTGCTTCATGACGTCTTGGGGGTTAGGGCGTCTGCCTTTGCCTGGGGGAAGCCCCGGGTGAAAGTTTGCGAAAGTTTTCACATCCCCCCCAGTCAGCGAGTGGGCGCAGTGTGAGGTCTACGGGTATATGTGCAATACATTCCAACTGCATATGATAATGGACATGAATGAGGGTGGAAGGGTCTTCAACATAGTTTTAGATAGTACATGCCTTACATATTGAACACCTTATTCCCTTAACCCATGGAGTACCTCCAGTCCCCCCTGTTCCAGTGCCCCTTCCCCTGTGCCCCCACCCCAACATCTTAGTTCCAGTACTGTATTGAACCATCCCAGAGTCACCACTTTCATATTATGGCTTAGTGTTGACGGGTCTGGTGACAGTGTGACATAGAATACGGGTCGTGTTTCCAGGACCCTTGGGGTCTCAGCAAGTAGGGCCCATGATGGGGAAGAGGAGAAGTTAGCGCCTTTGGGGGTGTTGAGGGGTTAGCCACTTGCCATATGAGAGCCAGATCCCATCGTGTCTCGGAGCCGTCCCCCACCCAAAAAGGAAAAACGGGGATTTCGCCCACCCCACGGTGTGTAAAGATGACCTTCGGACAGCGGGGCTTTATGTTTCCAGGTGGGGGGCCCCCCTTCCGATCAGGTTGCGTGGGGCCTGAAGACTGGGCCCTGCTCGGGGGGGGGGGGGGCTGTTCTCCCACAAGGTGTATCGATGGCCAACTCCCCCCCCTAACTTGCGTCAGTCCCCGTATGTCAAGGCCACCCTACATCCTTCCCCAAAAAAGGGGTAAATAAAATAAAACATGTTCAAGTTCATGTCCCCCCTCGAGGAGCGGGCTACCGGCTGGCGGTATGGGCTTCGGTGGCGGGGGGAAAATTGTCTCGACCCGGGAGCGTGAGGGGCAAAAACTAAGCGGGGGAGGGATGTACTCACGCGTCCCGATCTCCAGGACCCTGTCGGCGGTGGTGGGGAGGTAGATCCGCCGGGGAGCCACCTCTGCGTCTGCGTGGGGCTCGCTGCTGTCGAGGTGCCTGTTCCGCTGGGCCCAAAACCCAGTTGGTGACTGGTGTGGATGGTAGGTTGAGTTCCTCCAGGAACCGAGGGACTTCCTCGGGCCATCTGGCTGGTATCCAGGTGTCACGGTGTCTCGCCATTAGTGCGAATGGAAAACCCCACTTATACGCAATATTATTTTCTCGGAGCAGCGCTGTCACTGGTCTAAGCGCACGCCTGGCTTCCAGTGTGAGAGGGGATAAGTCATTGTACAGAGACACTTGTGAGCCTCTGAAGGGCCATGTGGGTTGTTCTCTCGCTTTCCTCATAATAGCGTTTTTAATGGGGAAGGAATGGAGGCAGCAGATGATGTCTCTAGGGCTGTCGTCTTGCACTCGCGGCCTCAGGGCTCTGTGTGCCCTTTCAAATTTGTAGGATTGCGGTGCGTCCGCGCGTAGTAGGGAGTTAAACAGTTCCGTGAGAACCTCCTCCGTGTTCTCCTCCCTCTCAGGCTCCGGGATCCCCCGGATCCGAATGTTACATCTTCGGCCTCTATTATCGAGATCTTCCATGTGTCTGCGCATGTTGAGTATCATATCCCCTTGTCGGGCAATTGCTGTGTCAGTGGCCGCGTGTCTTCCCGCCTGGGCCTCGGCCGAGTGCTCCAGGGCCTGTATGCGGCCTGCTTGCGTGTCCACCTCTGCTCGGAGCCCCGCCATCTCTGCTCTCAGGGTGTCCTGGATAGTCGTCGTTTGGGTAAGTAAGTCCGCCTTAGTGACCATGGCGGCCGCCATGGACCTCAGCTCGATGCTGATCCGCTCTAGTGTCTGGGAATCGCCGCCTGTTGTCGAAGGCGGGGGATCGCGGAGCCGGGCTATGGCTTTCGTTCCCGCCGGTGGCAGCATGCGGGGGCTGCAAGTAGCCATCCATCGGTCCCTGTTGGGAGCTCGGGTGCGGAGTCTTAGGTGTCTGTGGGTGCTCTGAGCGTCGGTTGCGACCCATTTGTGTTCTGTAGCTAGCGTTGGATCACTTTATCGGGGTAAGGTTCGGCGGAGCTCAGAGATCAAGCGGCCATCTTGGTTGGTGTTTAAGCCACGCCTCCCCTTGGATCCTTTGTTAGCCCAGCGGTATTTGGTTGTCGAGCGCCTGGAACTAAAATCGGCTGCTCGGCGGCACGAATACCGCTGGACTTCCAAGCCGTTCGGGAGCCCCGGTCTTTCGGTATTAGGTTATATGGGATCCTTCGGTAGTTTGAGGGGAACTTAGAAATTAAACGTATTGTATGCGGCGTTCGGTTATTTAAGCTGGGATCGGAGCGGCACTTTCAGGGAATGTGCGCCCCGACCCCAGCTATCTGCCGAACACCCGTTCGTCCAAATCTGACGAACAATATTTCAAATATGTATTTTAATGTAAAAACTTGTTTCTGCTGCACGAGGGGATAATCCACTTAACAGTATAGGCTGGTGGGAGGGTCCCTCTCGTGCAGCAGTGTATTATGGGGGAAATGTCCCTCTGGTTCAGTCCCCCACGTAGTCCCCTGTTTCCTCACCCCTGAATTGTCTGTAGGGAAACCCCTTGCATGGGAACTCCCATAAATACTGTGAGTGTGTGAATAAAACCTCAGTTGACCTCCAAGCTATGTGTCGTCTAGTTCTTGGAGGGAAGGGATTGTAACTACGCTACCTGTCTTGTACCTGTCTTGGATTACCTTTCCTGTCTACCAGCGGAGATACCTTGGATCATACCTCTACTCCGCTACAATTGGTGGCAAGCGACAAGATCCTAACTACACAGCCAGAAGAGTTCGGCAGGAATTTAAACGAACTGAAGGAAAGAAAATACGAATCCGTGAGTTAGACCATTCGGATGAAACCGGAGTTCGGGAATACAAAGAAACACACGAACAGCCGGTGAATGGAAACGGATTATACCCTTTTGAAACGGAACACATTAAAGGAATTACTGGAAGCGAGAGGGAGAATAGCAAGCAACAAAGCAAAGGCTGTTCTAATTGCAGAGCTCATGGAAGGAGACAGAGTCGCAGCTGCTGCAGCACCTCCAAGGGAGGAGGAGGAATCCGAGTTTGCTAAGGAATATAGGAGCAGGATGGCTTTATTCCCACCAGCCCTAGCTGACCAGATGGCAGACAGGGTTTACACCGATGTACAGAATTACATCATGCTGCGAAGGTCACAGATGAACCAGCAAGCGGGGGAGGGAGTCACAACGCCTGTCCCTACCCTGCCAGCGAAAGCAAAGGTTCCATACCAGGCATTTAAAGCCTTTATAGATACAGAGGGTGACATTGATGGTTATTTACAGGACTTTGAACGATTGTGCCAGCTGCATGCCATCAGCCCCCAAGACCAAGTGCCCTTGCTAGCTGGTAACCTATCAGGCCGCGCAGCAGAAGCGTACTGAGCCGTGCCGGAGGAGGATAGCCGGGATTATCAGAAGGTAAAACTAGCCCTCCTAGCACGGTATGCCATTACACCTGAGGCATACCGACTGCAGTTCCGGGCACTGAAAAAACAAGAGAAGGACTCGCATGCTGAGTTCGCACACCGTCTACAGCGTGCAGCTACCGGATGGGTTGAGTCAGCGAAAGCCATCACGACCCAAGATATCATGCAGTTATTGGTGCTGGAACAGTTCTACACAAACTTATCATCCGAACTACAGAACTGGGTAAGGGATCGTAAACCCTGCACCTTACAAGAGGCCGCTAAGCTAGCTGATGAGCACCAGGACACCAGGCGGGAACAGCGCTCATCCGCTAAAGTGTACTCACCGCCAATCTTTCCCCGACCTACCCCGGTAGATCCTCCCCGACCAGGAGGGACCTACCATTCACAACCCCCCAGGTACAACAGCCGGGCATATATCCGGTGCCACACCTGTAACCAGCTGGGACACGTACAAAGGGATTGTCCCCGAAACCGGGCCCGACCCTCCTGGACCCCTCCAAGGCAACCACCTGCCCCTCGAGCAGCCGTACACTGCTATCAGACAAGAGCATTGGCTCAACCTTCTACCCCCACTCAGATGGAAGAACCCCTAGGCACCCTCCATGAAGTGAACCCGGTGCAGGCGGCTTCTGACAACCGCCAAGGTCACCGACAAGTGGTCCATGTAGAGGGAAAGCGGATGGAGGGATTAAGAGATTCCGGTGCCACCATCACTTTGGTCCGGAACCACCTAGTGGCCACAGAACATCTCACGGGGGACTGTATCGCAGTACGGGTCGCAGGGGGAGCTATTTACAAAGTGCCCACTGCCAAGCTACATTTGGATTGGGGGGCAGGGGCGGGGCAAATAGAAGTGGGGATGATGCAGGACTTGCCTGCGGATGTTATTTTGGGAAATGACTTGGGGGAGCTAACCTCCGCTTTTGTTACACGACCCCCTCCACAGGAGGCTTACCCGTCAACAGGCTCGCACCACGGCACCACCCACCGACTCTGAGGCTCAGGTAACCCTCTTAATCACACTGTTTTACCCTGGCCCTAGACCCATCCCTACAGGTTTACAAAGACCGGATAGATAAAAACCAGACTGGCCTAGAAGGGGAGAGATATGCTTGGGATAAGGGGTTATTATACCGGTATGCTGAGAAAGTAGTAGCTGGATCGATTCCCGTTCCCATCAAACAGTTAATTGTGCCTCGAAAGTATAGGCAAGAGCTAATGCGAATAGCCCACGACATACCACTGTCAGGTCACCTAGGGATCAGCCGAACCAAACATCGGCTGATGCAAAATTTCTTCTGGCCAGGGATATCCCAGGATATTAAGCACTATTGTAATACCTGTGATACCTATCGGAGAGTTGGGAAGAGGGGGGACCGATACAAGGCCAAACTCCACACCCTACCCATAATAGAGGAGCCCTTTAGTAGAATAGCGGTAGACATAATCGGATCGCTGAAAAAAACGAGCCCCTCCGGCAAGAAATATATCTTGACCGTAGTGGACTACGCCACCAGGTACCCCGAAGCAGTAGCCCTGACGAATGTACACGCTGAGACCATAGTGGATGCCCTTATGCGCATATTCACCCATATGGGATTACCCCGGGAGATTATTTCGGATAGAGGCACCCAATTCACGGCAGAGGTCACTCACCAGCTTTGGAAAGTATGCGGAGTTCAAGCTATCCTTAACTCCCCGTACCACCCTCAGTCCAATGGTCTCTGCGAACGTTTCAACGGAACGCTGAAACAAATGATCCGAACGTTCGTAGACACACAAAAAGACTGGGAGCGATTCTTACCCCACTTACTGTTCGCCTACAGGGAAGTCCCCCAAGAGTCCACCGGGTTCTCCCCTTTCGAATTGTTGTTCGGAAGGAGAGTGAGGGGTCCCCTAGATCTAATCAGAGAACACTGGGAGGGGAGACGACCACTAATGGCACTCCTATCGTACCCTATGTGCTAGAGTTCCGGGACCGCTTGGAGGCGTTAACCCAGGCTGTGCGTACCAACCTCCAAGCGGCTCAGCAACGACAGCGCCTATGGTATGATAGGGGACCCAGGGAGCTTTCAGGTCGGCAGAAGACCCGTCCCTACTGACAAGCTGCAGGCGGCCTGGCAGGGCCCATTCAAGGTGGTAGAGCAAGTCTGCAATACCACCTATATAATTGGCCCCTGCGCCGGGGCCGGAGGCAGACTCATGCTTCATGTGAACATGCTGAAGCCCTACCGCGAGCGCACGGAGGAGGTATCCGCCATCTGCGCCTCGGCCGCCGAGGACGCAGATAATCTACCCCTACCTGACCTTCTCGCCCGGGAAACCCACCAAGAGGATCTAGCAGCCGTACAGTTAGGAGAGCGCTTAAATCCCCAGGAGAAAGCTCAAGCCCAAAGGTTAATTAGGGAAAAAGGAGCCACCTTCTCCAACCTCCCCGGATATACCCCGTTAGCCACCCACCGGGTGGAAAACCCAGACCAAACCCCTCTCCGTCAACCGCCCTACCGCATTCCCGAAGCAGTGAGGGGGAACATGTACAAAGAGCTTAAAGAAATGCTACAGTTAGGAGTAATTGAGCCTTCGGATAGCCCATTGGCATCCCCAGTGGTACTCGTGCCGAAGCGGGATGGAACAACCCGCTTCTGCGTAGATTACCGGAGGCTCAATGATAAAACCGTGTCCGACGCCTATCCCATGCCCCGGATAGACGAGTTACTAGACAAAATGGCCCGGGGTAAATATTTAACCACCATTGATCTGTGCAAGGGGTATTGGCAAATCCCGTTAGCCGAGGACGCTATTCCCAAATCGGCCTTCGTCACCCCATTTGGCTTGTACCAATTCAAGGTCATGCCATTTGGGATGAAGAATGCCCCGGCCACCTTCCAGAGAATGGTGGACCGACTATTAGATGGGTTTCAAGAATACGCGTGCGCCTATTTAGATGACATAGCGATTTTTAGTTATTCCTGGACGGATCACCTGAACCACATAGGGGCCGTCTTGGACCGCATCAGGGAGGCCGGGTTACCCCTTAAACCCAGTAAATGCCATATAGGGATGACAGAAGTCCAATACCTAGGACACCGAGTATGCAGCGGCCAACAGAAACCTGAACCGGCCAAAATAGAGGCCGTAGCTAAATGGCCAACCCCCGCACTAAAACCCAGGTACTAGCCTTTTTGGGAACCGCAGGGTATTATCGGAAGTTTGTACCTAATTACAGTGCCCTTGCCAAACCCCTCACCGATCTAACCCGCAAGAACCTTACTAAGTTAGTTGTATGGGCCCCAGAGTGTGAACAGGCATTCCAACTCCTGAAAAATGCTCTTGTTAACGCGCCTGTTCTGGCTGCTCCTGATCCAACTAAACGCTTTCTCGTTCATACAGATGCTTCTATGTTTGGATTGGGAGCAGTACTGAGCCAGGTCGGAGCAGATGGCGGCGAACATCCGGTAGCTTACCTAAGCAGAAAACTTTTACCCCGAGAAGTAAGCTACGCCGCCATGGAAAAGGAATGCCTTGCCGTGGTGTGGGCCCTCAAGAAGCTGCAGCCCTATTTGTATGGACAAACATTTTCGCTACTCACAGATCACAACCCGTTGGTCTGGCTGAACCGGGTGTCAGGGGACAACGCTAGGCTGCTGCGCTGGAGTTTGGCGCTGCAGCCATTTGATTTCACCATCCATTATCGCCCGGGGAAGCTAAATGGAAATGCCGACGGGTTATCTCGACAAACTGAACTGGACAAGTGATCTGTGGGTACTCCTCCAGACATCCCCAAGCCGATCCGTTGGGATCAGACTGTGTATGCTGGCTTGGTTCTGGGGGAGCATTGTGGCGGCAGCAGCCATTTGTAAAATTGTATTTTTCTTAAACATGTACGTACCACTTTAAGAACCAAGGGTACACAGGTGTAATGTACTGCATGTATATCGAGTTCGTATGCTGGCGGTATAAAAACCCGTCGGCATTCAGGTAATCGTTCCACAAACAGTGATTTCCATCTCTGTTCGTGAAACGAACAAACTGCCGGATGGAGACCACCCTCAGGAGGTCGTGTGGCTCTCGTTAAAGATTGCAACATTGTTGCAAACGGTAAATTAAGAGGATTCCGGGTGGCCGTCGTTCGGCTACTGACCACGCGGCGGTCGGCCATCTTGGATCCTTTGTTAGCCCAGCGGTATTTGGTCGTCGAGCGCCTGGAACTAAAATCGGCTGCTCGGCGGCACGAATACCGCTGGACTTCCATGCCGTTCGTTAGCCCCGGTCTTTCGGTATTAGGTTATATGGGATCCTTCGGTAGTGGGATCCTTCGGTAGGGGAACTTAGAAATTAAACGTATTGTATGCGGCGTTCGGTTATTTAAGCTGGGATCGGAGCGGCAACAACAAATTAGGACCTGCTGGGAAATATCGTCCCTTGAAAACTATATAAAAAAGGAGATGATTCCCAGAGGTCTAAGAGTACGGAACGTCCCTACGGCATATACTGACAATGCTGAATTTATGAAAGAGTGGGAACTATCAGCTGGTACATGTTCAAGGAGGTTTATGGAAATTATATGCACCTTCGAGAAAGCTAAACTAGACACTACTAATGTGAAATTAGAGGAAGAGATTGAAAAACTTAATCAATTTAAGGGTGAATCCAGTTTTTTGAGCCTGGAGAATAAACTAAAGTTCAATCTAGACAGATACCAGGAATCCATTAAATTCAGGAAACACCAAAAGTTTATAAGAGATTCCCGTGACTATCAGACAGGCAATATTTACAACTTCCCAAATCGCCGGTTACGACGAAACTCTGAGAACTACATAACCTCAGAGTATGACTCATCAGATTCCAGTAAGTTACCCTCAGAATCCCAAACCCCTACAGCCCCTAGTACCAGCAACCCCCGTGGGATCCTCAAAAAGGGAGTGGATTTTTTAGACATGAGCCACCAGGAGGATTACCCAAATTATCAAACACGGTACCAATCAAGGAACCGAGGGGGGAAAACGGGGAGGAGAGGGGAAGGAGGGAGAACAAGACGGTATTAACTGCTCAACCAGCCTCTCAGCTCAGGGACACACCTAAACTACAGGTCATTAATTTATCCTCCTTCCAGCTTAATGATTCTCACAATAAGATTCTGGAAAAGGGGCTATCCTTTGTCCCTACCCCTAATTTTGATCGATTTTATATGGACAAAGGATTTGCACCTTTTCGTGAGAAAACTAGCACTTCATAAATTTCACGAATTGAATAAGGAGAAGAGAGCAAGGTCCCTGGGGCTGACTAGCAGTGATATAGACTGTCTTAATAACCTGGTGTCTCTACTAGACGAGAACGAAACTGGACCTTCCTTTAAACATACAAACCTTAAACCTAAGAGCCGCTTTACTCCAAATTTCTCAGCTTTCAGGAATATTGATTTGTTCCTGGAGGCTGTAAAAAATGAGATTAGTGCATCGAAACTAAAAATCTTAGTTCATACCCTAACGAGAACCTATCTCATCAGGAACAAAAAGCCCTAAAAGAACTTAAAGGTAATGATTCCATTATAATCAAACAAGCTGATAAGGGGGGTAATGTGGTTATAATGGACACATGTAAATATGAGAAAATGGTCCAGGACGTTCTTGGCAATAGAGATACATATACGGTATTACAGTCGGATCCCACCAATACTTTCCTTGGAGGTTATAAGGAGATTTTGGACGAGGGCCGCAGTAGAGGGTTGCTATCCAACGATGAATACACTTTTATCCTCAACCCTACCCCAAGGATAGCAACCTTCTACTGCCTGCCGAAGGTCCACAAAAGTCTGGAGGACCCTCCAGGCCGCCCCATAGTATCTGGGATCGAGAATCTGACCCAAAATGGGAGCCTGTATATTGACCAGATCCTCAGACCGTTTGTGGAACACCTTCCCTCGTACATCAGAGACACGAAGCAAGCGCTACATCTCCTATCGAACCTCCATATTCCGCCCACGTCCAATCTATGTAGCCTGGACGTTGAGGCTTTGTATTCCTCCATTCCGCATCAAAGAGGAATTGAACACATTCAGTTCTTCCTCACAAAGAGGGGGAGTGAATATCAGGCACACACTGAATTTACTTTGAACTTATTGAGGTTCATTCTGACGCATAATTTTTTCTTGTTCCACAAAAAGTTCTACCACCAGGTGAGAGGAACAGCAATGGGCACGGCGTGTGCGCCATCATACGCCAACCTCCACCTTGGGTGGTGGGAGGAACAAATAAAAATCTCTGATGTACTTGCACCATTTAGACCCAGGATTCTAGCCTGGCATAGATATATCGACGATATCTTACTGGTTTGGCAAGGTGACAGTTTTGAATTTGATCAATTTGTCTCTCTTCTTAACGTCAACGAGGACAATCTTAGATTCACCGCTGAATTTGGTGGGTCTTCTCTTAATTTTTTGGATTTAACAATCTCGGTTTGCGAGGATGGTTCCCTTAATACCACTTTATTTAGGAAGCCATCAGCATCCAACTCCCTCCTTAAATGGGAGAGCCACCATCCGAGAGTCCTTAAACAAGGGATCCCGACCGGACAATATCTCAGACTCCGACGAAATTGCTCGGACCTAGAAGACTTCCAAATTAAAGCTAGAGCCCTGAGAGTACAATTTAAAGAGAAGGGGTACCCAAACAAATGCTTGAAGAAGGCATACAAAAGGGCCCTTCTCACCAATAGGAAGGACCTCCTATTAGAAACATCCAACTCCAAAACCACTCCGAATAAAATCATTCGAATGATTGGCACATTCGACACCGGCTGGGACGTAGTAAAAGGGTCTCTCCAAAAATTCTGGCCCATTTTACTTAAAGACACCCACTTGAAATCAGTACTGACGCCGCAGGTCACTATCACTGCTCGTAGGGGGAAAAACCTACGTGACATCCTGGTCCCCAGCCACTACGTGGCCAAACAGAACCCCCAGACCACCTGGTTGAGCGGTTCTATTCCAGTTGGTACCTACAAATGCGGCAGATGTGTAGCCTGCAGACTCATTTTAAGAGAGTCCAGGATAGCGAAGGAAAACAGTCTTTTCAAATTAAACATTTTTTCAACTGCAACTCTATGGGGGTAGTATATCTCCTCACTTGCAGCTGTAAACTAATGTATGTTGGCAAGACCTTCCGCCCCTTCAAGGAACGCATGAAAGAACATGCGAGATGCACAAAAAACCGTATGGAGACACCAATCTCCAGACATCTCAAAGATAAACATGGGGGCTCATCCAAAGACATACGTTTCTGCGGGCTTGAACTGGTGAAGCGAGAACAGAGACGGGGGGATTTTGATAAAATCCTGCGCCAGAAGGAATGCAGGTGGATTTTCAATTTGAAGACTCTAAATCCCAAGGGGCTTAATGAGGGCTTTTCCTTTGCTCCATTCATCTGAGTATGATAGCCACCCTTTGCTTCCTTTGCTCTCTCTTTTCATCCGCTCAAAGATAGCCCTCCTTTTTCAATCATATTAATGAGCACCCTACAAGATCCTGGGCACCGTCTCTCAATTGGCTCTGTATATCAATACCCTTTTGGAGTAGCTATTTATTTCCTGGTTGAATCCAGTATTTGAAACTCTACTATATTGAATGATCTGTTATGCCTATGCTTATTTTCAATAATTCTACTATATTAACGTCCTCATCAGATATACTTTCTTGGATAGAAGACCCGTCAAATTAATGTATTTTTGTATTGTCTTATTATAAAGAATTTTTGTACACATCATATTTTTTGGGGGGGATTTTTTCTTCTCTCACTATAATTAGTGGGATTTGTTTGGTTCCCGCCTCCCATATATATATTTTTTGGCGACATAATATTTAAACTTTTGTTTATTCCCTATTTATTTTTCTCCTTTGAGTATTACTATTACCCCCTATTGAAAGTACAAATAACAGTAAATATGGGAATATTATCCATCCGTTGCCTATGGGTTTGGCACATCCACATTGTGCGCTCTAATAAAGTCGCTGCACGACATATTCGTGCACCTTTTATGAATATTCTCCAAGTCTATTAAATCCCGCCTACATTATATACTATATACCTACCGGGGTACATATTGTGTTATACCATTTGTTTGATGGCGTCAGGCATTATACTGAGCCATTTTTCTTCACCTCAAAAGACTAACTCCATTAAGGGGTTAATTAATATAACGTCTGAGGCTTGGCCTGATTAGCACTGTTTAGGAGATCTTTACCGGTGTCCCCTATGCACATTTATGGTCCGATTTACTTTGGATCACTATTCGTACACCGAGACCTCTCTTATGGCTGTTTATATCGAGTCCAATATGCATCTAATGCGATTCTAACTAATGCAAAATGTGTATAATGTATTGGGACTTACTGGTAAACTTATTCTAACTTTGGATCCAATGCGAAATGTGTATAATGTATTGGGACTTACTGGTAAACTTATTCTAACTTTGGATCCAAACGGAGTTTTGGATCTCTCCTCCCCCGCCCCTCCCTTTCTGCCTCGGAGTGGCTGACACCTAAGGGAGGAGGGAACCAGCACAACGTGGTGTAACCCCGTAACGCCCCCTACATACTGATTGGTGAAGTTTCCACCAATAGGAGGGCAGGTGTGAGGGAATCCACGTGGGGCGCTTTGGGAACGCCCCCTGCACAGTGATTGGCGGCTTTTCCGCCAATAGAAGCACAGTTTCCCCTTTAAAACCGGCAAATGGTCTGCCGATTTTTCAGCTCTTGACAAAGGCGTGTAGATACGCCGAAACGCGCGTTGAGCGTTTATTTTGAGCCGATGCTCACACTTAGATTCTCTACTTTAAACATGGAATGATTTAAGCCGATGCTAACTCCTTAGATTGAGTCTAAAACCTTATTTAAACCTTTTTTATTTCCTATCCGGATGGGCCAATATTCTGAATGTTTGAAATTTCCACTATGTGGTTTATCTACTAAGGGGTGGGAGAGATTGTGATATATTTTTGCATGTCGTATTGTTTGGGGATATAGGGATATCTTGAGGCTGCCTCGAAGTAGCAGTTAGTCCTGATACTCACAGATGTGAGCTAGACAGCTATCCTAGGGCAAGCTTGAGACGTTTTGTGGGGTTTATGGGAAAGGTATGGACACTGGCTGCATTGTGTAGCAGCAAGATTGTGTCTCCTTTTGTTGGAGCACCTCCCTCGCTCCTGTGTATCCCACTTTCTATACACCTGCCTTTTGCAGTAACCATAGCCCTCTATACCCCTTACCACAAGTTTATGTACTTTCATGTATAATAGTGATATATACACAATTTTTGTGTTAAACACCCCGGAGACAGGGGCACATAGTACTTATAAGGATAGAATAATTTTTTGCTCTTTCTCTCCTGCCCCCCTCTTTGTCTTCCCTTTATTCAGATATATATACCTTGGAGCTTCTGGCCCCTCATGAGTACCAACTCTATGACAATTTATTTGCCCACCGTTTAGGTTCTAGTGTGTATTGGCACCTATTGTGGCCATTTTTTGTGGCCTTTTTTTAACTTTAAATTGTATTTGTCTTCTTAATAAAGGTTTACCCATTTTCCCTTCCCCCCTCCCTTTATATGTGACTTCCACTATTTTGAGGTATATAATTCATGAAGACGGATTTGGTCCACACTCATTGTATGTGAGTGTTCCCCATATTCAGTTTTCACTATTTCTTTCTTTTTCTGACCTCCCTGGGGTTAAGCCCCTTATATACCTCTAGTAACCTATTTGGAGTGTGTGGGAGCTGGTGAGTCCAACTACACCCACTCCTCTTTTTCAATATTTCAAATATGTATTTTAATGTAAAAACTTGTTTCTGCTGCACGAGGGGATAATCCACTTAACAGTATAGGCTGGTGGGAGGGTCCCTCTCGTGCAGCAGTGTATTATGGGGGAAATGTCCCTCTGGTTCAGTCCCCCACGTAGTCCCCTGTTTCCTCACCCCTGAATTGTCTGTAGGGAAACCCCTTGCATGGGAACTCCCATAAATACTGTGAGTGTGTGAATAAAACCTCAGTTGACCTCCAAGCTATGTGTCGTCTAGTTCTTGGAGGGAAGGGAATGTAACTACGCTACCTGTCTTGTACCTGTCTTGGATTACCTTTCCTGTCTACCAGCGGAGATACCTTGGATCATACCTCTACTCCGCTACAAAGTATGTCATGACAGGGTCGCCAAAGGCTGTCGCCCACAGTGCTAAGATTGGGCTGCTAATTCAATGTGGGGGTGCAGGGAAGGGGGAGTGCGGGAAGTATCGTATGGGGTTGCAGGATCCACTTGCCAGCTAGGCTGTACAGAAGGGCGGGCATTTAAGGTCACTTGATATGCCATGGAATTGAAAATATATAAATAAACAATTAAACAATCATAACACAATTAACAGTCAGGGGCAGCGTAGTTTGTCTTCAGGTTGAGAACACGGTATCACTACAGTTGCGGGATTTCCCCTCTGCACTGTGTATTCACCTAGAGTATATTCAGAAAACTGTAATTCTACTTTACCAATTGTATGGACGTATTTTCTGTCCCCCCCCCCTCCACCCCCCTCCCCATCGAGACAATAAAGTGTATGGGGTACAGGATGGGAAAAGGGATACATTCCAAGTTGTACGCAGTATGTGTGGCCGCATACATTATGCTTCGTCATAGGGTTCTTGCTGGCCAACTTTGTAAGTGAGCATGGGGGGCTAGTAACTTGTAATCAAGCGTAACATGTAATGCGTTAAAGCCCTACTTTGAGAAGTCTTTTAGCCGTGAGCTGACTTCCTGGTGGTCCGTTGTCCTTGAGTCCTGTCGTGCTCTAATTGAGCGTAGTCGTAGGCTACTTGTATGGGTGAGGGGTGTTTGATCTATGTAGGTTAGGGGTCGGGTTAGTGTCGTATGGAAAGTTCCCTCCGTTTCGTCAGGTTGGGGTGGTGACTCCCCAGTTGTATCATGTCTAGTGGTCAGTATAAGTTGCGGTCATGTGGGGCTGTCTAGGGACCTGTTGGTAGTGGGCGGGGCAGCCCGGGGCCCAGTCCCTCTGGTTGTTTTTTGTTTGGTTGTGTGTCTGTTCGGGTTGGTCAGGATATCCGGTGGGTGACGTCCGTCTGTCCCACCCTCCAGGCATAGCTTTGTTCCCGACCCTGGGGTACAACCCCACTGGTTCGCCTATGTAGGCTCTGGGTTCTCCCCTCCCCTCGCGTCCCATGTCCGTCGCCGCCGTGCCTGTGGTCTCCCGATTGGCGAGGGGGGAAGGTGGCTGAGAGTCTGGGTTGGAGGCGGGGGAAAGAGAGGAGAGTTGGAAGAGGGAGGAAGAGAGTGAGAGAGAGAGAGAGAGAGGATAGAAGAGGGAGAGGAGAGAGGAAAAAAAAAAGGGGGGGGGACATGGGAGTGCCTGTATCTTTTGTGGTCTCTGTGGGGATGGGGGGGATCAAGCGCTTCCCTAGTTCTCCGCTTCCTGGTGGTTTCCGTCCTAGGCCGGTGTGGTTTGTCTCTGAGCTATATAGGTGCACCAGTTGAACCAGGTGATAGTGCATTTGTCTCCCGTGCCGTGTAGCGACGCCGATAGGGATTTCATGCTAAATATGTCCTCTACCCGGTCCATCCACTGCTCCAGAGTTGGCGGCTCTGCCGCGCAACATTTGGTGGGGATGAGAGACTTTGCCGCATTAAGCAAGTGTTTAGTTAGGGAGCGCTTGTAAGTGGCTGTGGGGCGTGTGGTGTGGTGGAGGAGCATCGGTAGGGGTTGGAACGGCAGGTCCGGGTCCACTATGCTCTTGATTTTGGAGTGGATTTGCTTCCAGTACTGCTGGATCGTGGGGCACGACCACCAGATGTGGATGTCTGTCCCCCCCCTCGGCTCCGCACCTCCAGCAAATGTCGGGGATTGCTCCGTTTATGCGATGTAGCTTCGCTGGAGTCCTATACCAATTGACCATAATTTTGTAATTAAGTTCTTGAATTTATGAGCTGAGTGTGCCCTGGTGTGCCAGTACGTGGATCTTCTCTCATTGTTGGTCTGTTATTGTTTGGCCTGTAGCTTGTTCCCAGCGGGACATATATCGTGGTGGTGCGCGTGGCGTGGTCGTGAGCAGCAGAGAGTAGAGCTGCGTGATTCCTTTTAGTGGTCGGTCTCTGGCTACGCACATGTGTTCGAAGGTGGTCAGTTCTCTGTGGAACAGGTGTTTGCCAGTCGCGGATTGGTAAAAGTGCTGGATCTGATGGTAGCGGAACCTATTCATTAGTGAGATGGTGCCCTCAGGGATCAGCTCCCTCAGTGTTTTCAATCCCGTTGTGGAGCATAGGTGCTTCATATAGTTCCAGTCCGAGCCCCCCAGTCCCGACACATCCGCGGGTCGCAGGCCACCTGCGATATCTGGGTTGTGGGTTATAGCTGTCAGAGGACCTGGTGTCGTGGTGAGTCCGCCTGTCAGGCGGGTGGCAATCCATGTTTGCATCGTGGCCCGAATAAACGGGTTTTGGATCATATTGGGATCCTTTAAGGGGTGTGTTGTCCAGACTGCGGATGGCAGTTTTCGGGCCACTTGGCTATTCTCCAGGTCCCTCCAGAGTTTGTCTGAGGTTAATGCGTGCCAGTCTACCAGCCGTAGTAGGTGGGTGGCTCTGTAATAGTGAATTATCGAGGGGAGGGCTAAGCCCCCCATTCTTTTGGGCAGGGAAAGGAGTGCCCCGTTAACCCTAGGCCATCCCGTCTTCCATACAAATGTTATCATCTCCGTGTTGAGCGTCTGGAAGAAGGTCCTGGGTATCATGATCGGGATGGCTTGGAAGAGGTAGAGAAGTCGTGGAAGGAGGTTTAATTTCAGTGCATTGATTCTCCCGAACCAGATGCACAGATGCACAGACCACCCCATTTCAGCATGTCGTGCTGCAGCGTGCGGAGAATGGGTATAAAGTTCTCTTGGAAGAGGCGAGTTGTGTCTCCGGTGAGCCAGATGCCGAGGTATTTGATCTTATCCGCACACCATTTAAATGGATACTGTGTTCGGAGGTGAGTTGTGTCCGCGGCAGGTAGATTTAGTGGGCAGGCTTCCGATTTATCAGCGTTGAGCTTGAGGTTGGAAAGGAGTCCATATTCCCGAAACCTCTCTAGTAGGTTTGGGAGCGAGATGAGTGGGTTGGCAAGGAAGAAGAGGAAATCATCCGCGTAGGCCGCAACTCTCTGTTCCAATCCATTGTAGACGAGACCTGTGATTCCCCCGTCCCATCTGAGGAATGGTTCCAGGGAGAGGGCAAACAGGAGGGGGGACAGGGGACACCCCTGCCTCGTTCCATTGCGGATGTTGAATGGCTGTGATAGGACTCCATTGATGCGTATGCGGGCTGTCGGGATCGTGTAAAGGGCAATTATCCAGGTCAGCATGTGTGGCCCGAATCCCATCGTACGGAGCGTCGCCAGCAGGAACCCCCAATCGAACGCCTTCTCAGTGTCGGTCGAGAGGAGGAGGATCCCCCGCCGGCCGCCTCCCGCCAGGTGGATCACGTTGAGGGCCCTGATGGTATTGTCGCGTGCCTCTCTGCCGGGGATGAATCCCACCTGGTCGGGGTGCACTAGGTCCGGGAGTACGCGCCCCACCCGCGTGGCCAGAATTTTGGTAAACAGCTTCAGGTCCGCGTTGAGTAAGGAGATCGGCCTGTAGCTGGAACAGTTCGTCTGGTCCTTCCCGTCCTTTGGGATGAGAGAGATTGTGGCTGCCAGTGTGTCTCTCGGGAGGCGACCACCATCCAGCAGGTGGTTTAGGCTACCCAGTAGGTGTGGCAGGAGGATGTCTTTAATTTTTTTGTAATAGGCCATCTGGGCCAGGCGCCTTATGAGCTTTGGCGATCTTGAGAGCTTGTTTGAGTTCCTCCAGTGAGAGAGGTTCTTCCATTTCAGCCTTTTGTTCGTCTGTAAGGGTCCGGGAGACATGCTGTTCCAGGTAGTTCGCGATTTTGGTCTCGTGCCTCAACTGGTCCGCTGCGTCTGGTGTCGACGGAATGTTATATAGTTCTGTGTAGAAGTGATGAAAGGCTTTCGCTATTCCGGCCGGCAGTTGAGTGAGCCCGCCGTTCTGATCACAGATTTTGGTTATGTGTGAGAGTCTCCGTTCCCGTTGCAAGCGCCTGGCCAGGAGTCTTCCGCATTTGTCCGAGTATTCGTAGAAGTGTCTACGAGATTTACGGATGGTTCGGAGGAGGCCTTGTGAGAGCAGTTGTTTTAGGTTTCTCCGTGCTTCCAGGAGTTCTTTGTAGGTATCCTCCGAAAGGGTGGACTTATGCAGGGTTTCAAGAGTGGCCACTTGTTGTGCCAGATTTGTGATTTCTTGCCTTTGGGATTTCTTCCGGTGGGTACAATAACGTATGAGAAGGCCTCGGATCATGCATTTGTGTGCCTCCCATATTGTCGGGGGTTCCACATCTGGCATGGAATTCTCTTCAAAGTACTTCTGCAGGGAGTCTCTCATCTCAGTGGTCGCCTCTAGCTCCTCCAAGACTTGCTCATTTAGCCTCCACTGCCTTTCCCTTGGTCTGTATAGCGGGGAGGCAATCTTAGTCCAGACCAGGTTGTGGTCAGACCAGGTTGTCGTATGGATTCCACTGGATCGCATGAGTGAGAGATATTCTATGGGGAGGAAGATATAGTCCAACCGACTGTAGCGGTTGTGGACCGTGGAGTAATATGAATAGTCTCTCACTAGCGGGTGGGCCACCCGCCAAGAGTCTGCCAACCCCGAATTCATGAGGGCCTTGCGTTGGTATGAGGCTGGTAAGGAGCTGGTTCCCATGGACGTGTCCAGACATGGGTCCAGGGCCAGGTTGAGATCCCCCGCCAGGATCAACATGCCTTCTCGAAAGCGCTCCAGGGCGCGTAGTGTGCGTGCCAGGAAATTATGTTGCGCCGTATTGGGCGCATAGACACACGCTAAGGTGTAGAGGTGTCCGGCGATCGTGCCCTTCACGAATATGTAGCGGCCCTCCGGGTCTGCCAGTTCAGCGTGGCTCTGAAAGGGTACCGTGCGGGCTATAAGGATTGCCACCCCTGCTTTTTTAGTGCGTGGATGGTTGGCGAAGTGCCCAGTTGGAAAGCGGGCATCCCACAGCGCCGGTTCAACCCCCCCCTTGGAGACGAGTTTCCTGGACGAATGCGATCGACGCGCGTGCCGCCCACAGAGTGCGTAGAAGGTGAGAGCGTCGTTCCGGTGCGTTAAGGCCCCGAACGTTGTTTGACCACAGGCAGAGTTCTGCTTGTTGAAATTGACCGGGCATCGTCAGCAGATATGGGCTGTGGTAGGGAAGGGCAACGTGGAGGGTAACGTGGAGGGAGAGAAGGGGATCGAGAGAGAGGGAGAGCGAGAGAAGGAGGGGAAGAGAGAGAGGAAGAAAGAGAGAGCGGGAGGGGGAGAGAGTGAGAGAGAAAGGGAGAGGGGGACAGAGGGAGGGAGGGAGAGGTAGGGGGGCCGAGAGAGAGGGCCAGACGAGAGTCAGGTCCCGGCAGCGACCAGGTCCCGAAGCTAGGAGTCGGCCCATGGGCTTCGGCTTCACCTACCCCCTGTCCGCACACCTCATCCGAATCGTGAGGTGCCGGTAGTGACTCAACGCACCTGATGTGCACCGGGGGAATCAGTCCAACTGTCGTCGGTCATCCCTAGGTCACACCTTATGTACCTGTACAGGTGTGCGTCTGCCTGTGGAGCGTGACTGTTGTCAAGGGTCCGTCACCCTATTTCTAGGTCCGTAACTGTCGTGTGGGGTATTGAGGTCCTATAGGAGCGTCTTCAGCCGTCCATGGCTGTCACCGTCCTACTGGATAGTGTATTCCCCTGTAATGTATACTATGGGGGTGCGGTTAGTAGTCGGGACTAAATGTGTGGGAGCATTGCGGACGGGCATGGGTCCCTGGTGGGATCCGGTCTCTGCATCATGAGTGTACCCCACATGTCCCTCCGCTGCTATGTGCTCCCTTTATGGGTGCTCCATGTGTGCCAGATCCCCCCCCCCAGCAGGGCTGCCAACTCCCAAGCCTGCGTCAGTGTCGTGCCCCCCCGTGCACCGGGTTGTTACTTTGGTGGTCAATCTTCCGCTCACGGTGCACCGGGCCTGAACAGAATGCATTATGCTGCAAACCCCCACCCCCGCCCCGACCCCCCCCACCCACACCAGGCGCAAGTCCAATGGTCCGTTCCCTCCGGGTCAGCACCACCTTAGTCCAAGGGTGCATCCGGACCAATGTTCCCCACCCAGGGGGGAGGGGGAGGGGGGGAAGGGGCAGGGGGAGGGGAGGGAAGGGGCAGGGGGAGACCCATCAATGGCTACGGATCATGCAGTGGGGTGTCCGCTCCGATGCAGGGCCAAAGTCCCAGTTCACTCCTCCGCCCCTGCTGGTCCTCCCCAGCGGCGTGACGGTGACATCCAGCCCAGATTGTTAGCGGAGGGCTGCAGGCCTGTATCTTCTCCTCTTCTTGGGCCCAGGGGTTCCTCTAGCAGCCAGTTGCGGATTCGGGTGGGTGGAAGGTGAAGCGCCCTAATAAATCTCGGGGTGTCGTCTGGCATCTTGAGCGTGTGCCAAGACGTTCCCTGTCGTGCTTGTAGGCTAAAGGGAAACCCCCATTTGTAGGGGATCCCCTTGTCGCGTAGGGCCGTGGTGATAGGCCACAGTGCCCTTCTGGCATCCAGCGTGAGGCCAGAAAGGTCTTGGAAGAGTGCCAGTTCAGCTCCTCTGAAATTGATGGTCGGCAGGTTCCTGGCCGCTGTCATGATCTGCTCCTTCTGCGGGAATGAGTGGAGACAGCACACCACATCCCTAGGTCTGCCGTCCGGTCTGGCCTGCCCTAGTGCGCGGTGGGCCCGATCTATGCGGATGTCGGGAGTTGCATCGGGACCCAGGAGCTGGCAAAAGAGGTGCTTCAGCGAGACTACCAGGGGTTCCGTGTCTGGCTCCAGTAGGCCCCTGATTCGAATGTTGTGCCTCCAGCTGCGGTTCTCCTGGTCCTCCACCTGGCGTCTTAAGGTCAACAGCATGTTGCCTTGTCGGGTGGCCGCTGTCTCTGCTGCTTTATGCTGCTGTCAGCTGAGTCGTGCCTCTGCCTCCACTGCATCAACTCTCTCAGTGAGGTCTGTGCGGAGGCCCTGCAGATCTTCCCGGACCGCCTCCCTTATCTCCCGGACCAGGGCCCTGGTGTCCGCCTTGGTGAGCATGTTGCTCCCTATCCTGGAGAGTTCAGCCCGGATGGATTGAAGGGCGTCGTCTGGGCTGAGGTCGGGCATGGAGTCCCCCCGCTGGTTGCACTGGGGGAGACCGCCGCCATGTTGTCTGATGGCGCTGTGCCTCGGAGCCCCGCCGGGGTGCTGATAAAGTCGTCTAGGGTGCCCGTGCAGCGTCTCGGAGATCCCGAGGTCGTGTTCCCGGCTCCGGTGAGTTTCTTTGTCTACACCATTTCTGAGATTATGGGGTATTTGGCTAATTATGGCAGTTTAGGCCTTGGAGCTCGCCTAGTGTGCGACCGGCGCCATCAACATCCAGGCCACACCCCTGTGGGCTCAAAACTTTAAACACACCAGGTTAAAAGATGCCTCACTCTCCAGGTTACTATTGTATTAAATGTTAAATTCTGTTTTAATTTCTACATTATCATTACTTAGACCTGCACCATTGTGCAGATTCACTACGCCTTTAACGACCATCAGTCTACCTGGTTCCCGACGTTCCAGTAGTAGGTATCCCTAATCTTACTCACTACTATTATGTCCTTCTAAGGCCTCACTTCGCCTTCATATCTGTCAAATAATATTGCTCAGTTGTGGCTTATCTGCAATCCATTAACAGCAGGTTGCTGAAGGTGGAATCAGCCATAGCCACTCCAGGTGACTTAACAGCCCCAGCAGTCCCTACACTGGTAACCTCGACCGCTCTGACTGCCATACCCCTCATTTCCCCTCCCCCACAGCCACTACCCACACCTCACCAGCCCACTCTGTTCCGGCTTCCATCAAGAAAGATATTCTTGATGGAAAAGACGTCAATTTACTATCCCTCCTCATAGCCTCCCAAGATGTCTTAGAAAATAGAGCTTATAACTACGGGGACATTTCGGTTGTCTTAAGAGCCAAAGACCCACGTTTGAATAAAAAACTCACCATCCCACAGTTTGTTATCGCGTTCAGCACTTATCGCAACGTTATCTGCACGGTGTACCCACATAGGAGAGAAAAGCTTGATTTATATATGCACAAGGTGGTTGATTTGGGTATCAAGTATAGTGGGTCCTCATTTTACAATTACCACAAATCAGTTTGGGCCAAGGCAGCTACTCATCTGACACAATTCAATATTAGAATCGATTGGTGTCCGATAGATACTGAGTTATTCTGCCGTTATTTTGCTGGTTTGAGGCCACCATCTTGTGCCTCTTGGGGTTCCACTTCACACTCCACCGATCTATGCCCTGGGGACGCAGACTTCCACTTTTTCACCCCACCACTCCCTCAGCCCACTCCCTAGACAGGAAGGTGTCCAGAGAGACAAGCTGGGCAGACCCATCACCTTCTTGGGCAAGGCGCAGGTGGGCAATAACTTTAACACAGGTATATGCAGCTACAGCGCATGCAGGTTGTTGCACATCTGCTCCATATGCTTCAGAGCCCACACCAAGTCTTTGTGCCCGACCCGTCTGACACCTAACAAATAAGCTGGTTCAGCACACATACAAATTATACGACGACACCAGGTCCAGATAATGGCCCGTTCCTTTCGCAACCTTACTCATCTCGGGGGGTTGCTTACTTGCACTCCAAGCAATAGGGTCCTCTGGTATCCCACTTGTGGAGACACCAGAGACAATTTAAAAGCAAACACAGCGCAAGCCTTTTTCTAATGCCAGAGCTCTTCAGCGCGGCTCTGCGCATTGAACCAACTTGCTCACTTTGAGAGGGGGTGTGCTTGTCATTAGTGATGACAAAACACACCCTCTCTGGCCCCGCCCCCTTCTTAGGGGGCCGCTCTGATTGAAAAATGCCCGGGCCTAATTTTTTTCCCAGTCCGGCCCTGGTCATACCAATGTATAATTTTGTTGTAATTTGCCTACATTCTACTATTCCAGCATGTAGGGATACATGCTTAAGCAAGATAGATATATCTTACACCTCATTTTCTACACCTCCTCTACTCAGCTGCTAACATTCTTTTTATGCTCTTAAATTGCAGGTCTCCGGCCGGGCTCCCCCTCCGGCACACCTTCAATCAGCCAGGACACCATCGTTCCTACGGCTAACCCTGGTTTAAACAAACTATTACTCCACGCACAAACACTCACGCACTGTCTCCCAACACCACTATCTCTTACGCTAGGGCACTGACTATCTTTAACAAATTCACAGCCGAGTTTTGCTTACAAGGTGACCTTTCCATCAAAACCATGGTGGCTTTTGCCTCCTTTTGCCATTTAGACCTTAAACTTTCTCATAATACCATCAAACTCTACCTCACCGGAGTACAATGCCACATCCTCACTAACTTCCCTAACCACACTCCTTTTCTGTCTTCCTACCCCATTAAGAAAATCCTCACAGGTATTTTCAAGGTCACAGTCCCACCTAACATGACTAGGCTACCAATAGACGGTCCAATATTCCGGCTCCTAAGCGACTTATTGGACAAATTCCCGTTTGACCATAATACCAATTTAGTCATGAAATCTGCCATTTTTTGGCTTTCAATGGGTTCCTCAGACCTAGAGAGTTCACCGTTGTACGTCAAGGAGACACAGTACGATGCCTCAAACTTTCTCACTTAAAGAGAGTAGACGACCATTTTGTACTCTCTTTGCCTTCTACCAAGACTAATCCGTCTGCCTATCCCACTATCATTCCACTCTTCCCTACCGAGAATTTGTGGTGCCCTGTACATGTTCTGGATATGCTCCTGGTTTCTCACCTCACGCACTCACCAGATACTCACCAGATACAGGACACCCACTCACCACAGCTAAATTTATGTCACACATCAGAATTCTATTGTCTAGGTTAGGCTACAACCCAGCTTCCTTCTATGGTCACTCATTTCGCATCGGCACAGCATCAGCAGCCTCTGGCACACATAATTAAGAGGCTGGGACGCTGGAAATTCTCAATATACAACTCCTACATCCCTCGACCAGAAAGGGAGCTCAGGCAGGCTTTCATAAATCTCGCAGTTTAAACTTGCAATAAAGTGTGTTTACTTTGAATTCCATTTTGCCCTCTTTTTTACAGGCCTACTTGTACGTTGGTTTCGGCACACCTCAACCAACTTTGCTCCTCCTCTACATTCCATTAACATAATAAAGATTCCGAGCACAAGTTGGAAGGCCAAATGGCCTGAATTTGTTGGAGGAGTTATGACCCTATATAAACCCTACCCCCCTACTTACCTTTGCCGTTCAAGCTGTTTTGACCCCACCCACCTACACCTTCCTTTACAAATTTCTCTTTGTGGGATCTCTTTTTTTACAGGCCTACTCGTACGTTGGTTTTGGCACACCTCAACCAACTTTGCTCCTCCTCTACACACCATTAACATAATAGAGATTCCGAGCACAAATATATATATATATATATATATATATATATATATATATACACACAAACACACAATATGTGTTTGAATGTAAGCAGGTTTTTGTATGGAGTATGAGTGTGAATGTTGGTGTTTCAATGCAGTTATGCATTTGTGTGTAGTGTATACACATGCAAATACACAGATATACACAAACATATATACCCACACATACTGTCACTCAAACATTGACAGAATACAAACACAGACACATGCACCGATACAAAAGGACACACATACGCACACAAAAGGTACACACATACAAACTAACAGACACACATACTGAAACAGACATCCACACATATGGAGACACACAGACACACATAGTGACACACAAACACATACTATAAAAAAGACAATCCAGTGCACTCCCTCCACTAAACAGCAACTTCGATGCAGACAGATTTTGTTCGTTTTTTTTAAAAACACCTAATCTAGGCAAAAAAAGAATGGGGGTTTTGTTACATTATATGATCATACATTGCATAATCCTGCCACAATGTCAATGTACCCCATCTTTGGCAGGTCCTACTCTAACAGCCTAATGTCTGCTTCATAAGCTACTTACTTGGGGGGAAAATTTCATCTGGAGTTCTCTGAAGTACAAGGCTAAATAGGGCCCTGGGAGGAGGCACCCTTGACAGGGAGGGGTGCAAAACCAAGGAATTTGCTAGACTCCCAAATATATATATATATATATATATATATACAGTTGCAAGAAAAAGTATGTGAACCCTTTGGAATGATGGATTCTGCACAAATTGGTCATAAAATGTGATCTGATCATCATCTAAGTCACAACAATAGACAATTGCAGTCTGCTTAAACTAATAACACACAAAGAATGAAATGTTGCCATGTTTTTATTGAACACACCATGTAAACATTCACAGTGCAGGTGGAAAAAGTATGTGAACCCTTGGATTTAATAACTGGTTGAACCTCCTTTGGCAGCAATAACTTTAACCAAACATTTCCTGTAGTTGCAGATCAGACGTGCACAACGGTCAGGAGTAATTCTTGACCATTCCTCTTTACAGAACTGTTTCAGTTCAGCAATATTCTTGGGATGTCTGGTGTGAATCGCTTTCTTGAGGTCATGCCACAGCATCTCAATCGGGTTGAGGTCAGGATTCTGACTGGGCCACCTCAGAAGGCGTATTTTCTTCTGTATAAGCCATTCTATTGTTGATTTACTTCTATGCTTTGGGTCATTGTCCTGTTGCAACAACCATCTTCTGTTGAGCTTCAGCTGGTAGACAGATGGCCTTAAGTTCTCCTGCAAAATGTCTTGATAAACTTGGGAATTCATTTTTCCTTCGATGATAGCAATCCGTCTAGGCCCTGACGCATCAAAGCAGCCCCAAACCATGATGCCCCCACCACCATACTTCATAGTTGGGATGAGGTTTTGATGTTGGTGTGCTGTGCCTCTTTTTCGCCACACATAGTGTTGTGTGTTTCTTCCAAACAACTCAACTTTGGTTTCATCTGTCCACAGAATATTTTGCCAGAACTGCTCTGGAACATCCAGGTGCTCTTGTGCAAACTGTAAACGTGCAGCAATGTTTTATTTGGACAGCAGTGGCTTCCTCTGTGGTATCCTCCAATGAAATCCATTCTTGTTTAGTGTTTTACGTATTGTAGATTCGCTAACAGGGATGTTAGCATTTGCCAGTGACTTTTTTTTTTTTTTTATTCTTTATTTTTCACAAGATAGGTACAGCAAGTACATCACAACTTTCAGGCTTGCGCAGAAGCCAACAATGAAAAGAACTTTCTTGGGCAAAAACATAGTTGACATAAGCTCACACGAACAAGCCTCTCTGTAATTGTAGATTATGCTAGCTTTAGTGTACCTATAATCTTAATTTTATTAATGACAGGAGGCGAGTATTTGCTTAAGTCTCTCTTTACTAGAACTCCACAGCAGCACAGAAAACAACAATCAGAAAAAAGTTAGGTACTATAAAACTCCCCTCCCCATGCATCATTTCCTCTTTCAAGCTGCGACAAAACAGAATAAAAGGCAGAGAACATCATGGGGAAGAAACAAAGTCCTAGATACGATGAATATAACGATGTCCACCATCCAAGTGTAACCGTCAAACTAGATAGTGTAGATGGACTGTAAACTGAAACGAGAGAAAAACAGAATCGAACAGGTTGATTATCCAATGAAATGTACTCTGAATAAACATGTAGGTACCCAACGTAGCAACAAAATTAACCTAATATATAAATATCCCAACCCTACTTATGGAAAAAAAACACAGACATAAGGAACAAGCGACAGGTAGCAGAGACAACAAACAGAGTTGCATACTTACCTGATAATCTAAACTATAACCTTAAACAAGGGAGGGACAAGAATGGGTGGGAAATACTCGCCTCCTGTCATTAATAAAATTAAGATTATAGGTACACTAAAGCTAGCATAATCTACAATTTTATAACATGACAGGAGGCTTCATATTTGCTGTTTCAACGCTCAGTTCACCAATCCAACGCTGTTTGTGTCGCTGGTAATTATTCCAGGAAATATCAGAGTAATCCTAATTGGACCTTCCAAATACGATAGATGACAGCCGACGGGTCAAAGAAGATGCCAACCGACGAAGAATCTCAGATACGGAAAAAAAGCACCATCCGCCGGTAAATCCATTGTACGTGGTGTAGCAACCTGTTTCCTAGAAGTCGGTCCATGAGCTGGTAGGCTGACCTATTAGCCACATTCCTGTAGTTGTATAACTTCGAAATCCGATCTAGGACCTAGGGTCGCGAGGAGAAAACTGACACCAAGTCTCAACTCATGACCCGTAAGGCGGCTCCTCCGATCGTGCCAGGGCCATTCGGCGATGCGGCCTTGCAGGGAGATCTCCAATTCCAAGGAATGCACCGAAGACCACCACCAAAATCGCAAAAGTAATCGAGGAGGAACTTTCGTACCTTCCTGTTCCACCCGGTGGGGTGTCACATCCGAGCATAAATTCATAATGCAGGCAATAGTGTGGCCAAACCAGCCGCATACTAAGTGATTCCAATATTCCAAACGGACTGTGTAAACTTCGGACGCCGTAGAGAAAAGGCTCCAAAGGACGTCCATTCAGGGTTCCGAACTGAACTTGGGTGGAGGAACGGTGGTCGACTATTCTGGGAATAGCGGGTAATAGGCGGGTAATAGGCCCTCCTAATCCTGTTACTCGAGCAAGGCAGAGCCCGTTTGCTCCATGTAGGTCCCCGTATCTCCTATTCTGGGAATTCTTCTACGAAGAAGTAAGTAGAAGTATAGATCAGGGTGTTGCAGTGGATGTGATCTATTTGGATTTTGCCAAGGCATTTGATACAGTTCCACACAAAAGATTAGTGTTCAAACTCAAGGAAATCGGTCTCGATGAAAATGCTTGTTCTTGGGTAGAACATTGGCTTAAAAACAGAATACAAAGAGTTGTCGTTAATGGTAAATTTTCAAGCTGGACAGAGGTGGCAAGTGGTGTCCCTCAGGGGTCTGTTCTGGGACCCCTTCTATTTAACATTTTTATAAATGATCTTGAAGACAGCATTGAAAGTCATGTTTCAGTGTTTGCAGATGACACAAAACTTTGTAAAATAATACAATGTGAGCAAGATATTACTTTGCTGCAGAAGGATTTAGATAGACTGGAGGACTGGGCACTCAAATGGCAGATGAAATTTAATGTTGAAAAATGCAAAGTTATGCACTTCGGCGTAAAGAATACACAAGCAAGGTATACCCTTAATGGAAGCGAATTAGGGATAACAACACACGAAAAGGACTTGGGAATTGTTATAGACAACAAACTATGCAACAATGTGCAATGTCAATCAGCAGTGGCCAAGGCCAGTAAGGTATTGTCATGCATGAAAAAGGGCATTCATTCTCGGGACGAGAATATCATTTTGCCTCTCTATAAATCACTGGTAAGACCACATATTGAATATGCTGTGCAATTTTGGGCACCTGTTCTAAAGAAGGATATCATGGCACTAGAAAAAGTGCAGAGGCGGGCTACAAAATTAATAAAAGGAATGGAACATATCAGCTATGAAGAAAGGTTAACAAATTTAAACCTATTTAGTTTAGAAAAACGTCGCCTGAGAGGGGATATGATAACATTATACAAATATATTCGGGGCCAATACAAACCATTGTGTGGAAATCTATTCACAAACCGGACTTTACATAGGACACGAGGCCATGCGTTTAGACTGGAAGAAAGAAGATTTCGTCTAAGGCAAAGGAAAGGTTTTTTTACTGTAAGAACAATCAGGATGTGGAATTCTCTGCCTGAAGAAGTGGTTTTATCAGAGTCCATACAGATGTTCAAACAGCTACTAGATGCATACTTGCAAAGACAGAATATTCAAGGATATAATCTTTCAATGTAGGGTAATAACTGCTTGATTCAAGGATAAATCTGACTGCCATTCTGGGGTCAATAAGGAATTTTTTGTCCTAGCTTGTTGCAAAATTGTGCTTCAAACTGGGGTTTTTTTTTTTTTTCTCTTTTGGATCAACAGCAAAAAACAGGTGTGAGGAAGGCTGAACTTGATGGACGCAAGTCTCTTTTCAGCTATCTAACTATGTAACTATGTAACTATGAATAGGGAATCCCAGAAATCTTCAAAGGAATGGAAAGTGAAAACAGGAACGCAGATTCCCATCCAGAAATGCCCCCGTCCAAGAGTGAAAGATGTTTGTGTAGGAGTCGTGGTATACCAGGTACCACCATAAGGTCTCGTAGGTCTCCTCGACGATAGTTGAAGAGTAGGGTAGCGCGAATCCAACAAAAACGGCTCCCGTGAGGAATAACTAGAGTATAGACGGAGGGTCCTCCATCTCCGAACCCTGATCACCAGGTATGCGTTTCGAGGAGACGGGGCAGTCCTGCCATCTTATGACCGGGGAGGTCAAGACAAACCGGGTTTCCCGGTCTTACCATGTGAACCATACGTACGGTTTGTACCTTCAGAGCGGGTAATAGGCCCTCCTTAATCCTGTTACCCGAGCAAGGCAGAGCCCGTTTGCTCCATGTAGGTCCCCGTATCTCCTGCCACCTAAATATGGGAGAAAAACTGTCTGAGCAGTTGTTACAATGGTCTGGATATCCAAAAACAGAAAGCAATCCTCTGCTTTCTATGGTGCCGAATATACCCAAACCTGCACTCACATAATACCTGAGTTCCATCCGATAGCCGAACCATCTCCAGGAATGTGTATAAATAAGCGGGAGTCACCCCTCGTTATAGCTCTGTGAGAATATCCCTCCATTGCAGGAGATAGACTAGAGGAATCCAGTCTAAATATGGATATCTTGCATGAACCAGGCAGTCCTCTATATCGGAACCAGTAGCACGGACGTCAGATCTACTTGAATGCAGGAGGGACGCCCCTCCATGTAGTCCTCGATGTCTTGCACAGGCACAAGCCTGTGTGATGAACAAACGGATGGCACCGTAGAGCGTCGAGTGTATGAGAGAGCCGCGCTGTCTACTAATGTGATCAAATAACGTGCTAACGTCCGGCTGATAGTCTGAGCGGGCCGTACCCGTAAATAACCAAACAGTAGAGTCTGCATCCGTGACCGTACCTCTCTATGAGCATGTTTCCTCCAAACATGACCCCTGTATCCAGCTCAGTCCCTGGCTGAGGGAGAGGGAGGGGTGCGCCCTCTAATAACAAATCAGTGTCCGGTTCCGTATCTGAGAGGGGTTCGCTCTCTGCTCCAGAAGATAAAATGTCCTCGGATCGAAGTGATGGAGGGCCGCACCCTCCTGTGATCCAAGCTAGAGTCCCTAGAGACTCAGGGTGACCAACTAAGGGTACACCAAATACGAGTATCAGCATAAGGCTGAGGGTAATCTACGGGAAAAACGATGGCAAGACTATCAACTGACCGTCCGGATCCCGTGCGCACGCGCGGGTTCCAGGCGGACCGTTGGTAGTCTGAGGAAAGCAGGAGACGTTCTCCGCAATCCACGAGCACCCGGGAGGTCGGAGGAGGTCAAGTAAGGCCTCTCGACGACCCGAGCAAAAGGAAAAGGAAGTCACGAAAAAACGAAAAAGACAACAATAACGTAGGTATGAGTAAAAACGCAAATTCTATCTCAGCTAGAAGGCAAATAGCAGGCCGGAAGGCAAGACAAGTAAGACCCACTGCACAGGGCCAGAAGCTAACCTTACGCAGGAATAACTACCGATAGCTATATGGATACCGGGAGGCAGATACGGAGTTAGTTGATAAAGACAAGGAAAACACCGCGTTCTCCTGTAGGTGACTGAGTACCGGTCCTTGCCAGTGCAAGGTTCTCCTTTGAGATGCGCCGTCGCCGGACTGGCGCAAACCGCGGACGTGTGTCCGAGTCTTCGTAAGAAAACTTGCCCTTCAGGTCTGAGGTTTAGGGCCTTCACCCTACCTACCATATCCAGATGGCCGTATAAGGTGTCCTCTTGGATAGTATGGCAATGGTGCTTGTCCGGACACCTGCCTATTTCCGTGTCACTGGTGGGCACTGGCTTCTCCTCAGTGATATTCCCCCAGGCCCGCGGCCAAAAGGGGGATCGGCACCAATAGAGCAGGCCCAGCAGGCCAAACTAATGGACACAGGATAGTTGGCCAAGCAAATAGGCACCGACCTAGTAGGCCAGACAAATAGGCACCGACATAGGAGGCCAATAAATGGGGCACCGACCTAGCAGGCCGTTCTTATGGGCACAGACATAGCAGGCCGTTCTTATGGGCACAGACATAGCAGGCCAATCTTATGGGCACAGACACAGCAGGCCAATCTTATGGGCACAGACACAGCAGGCCAATCTTATGGGCACAGACACAGCAGGCCAATCTTATGGGCACAGACACAGCAGGCCAATCTTATGAGCACAGACACAGCAGGCCAATCTTATGGGCACAGACATAGCAGGCCAATCTTATGGGCACAGACATAGCAGGCCAATCTTATGGGCACAGACATAGCAGGCCAATCTTATGGGCACAGACATAGCAGGCCGTTCTTATGGACACAGACATAGCAGGCCGTTCTTATGGACACAGACATAGCAGGCCAATCTTATGAGCACAGACACAGCAGGCCAATCTTATGGGCACAGACATAGCAGGCCAATCTTATGGGCACAGACATAGCAGGCCAATCTTATGGGCACAGACATAGCAGGCCAATCTTATGGGCACAGACATAGCAGGCCGTTCTTATGGACACAGACATAGCAGGCCGTTCTTATGGGCACAGACACAGCAGGCCAATCTTATGGGCACAGACACAGCAGGCCAATCTTATGGGCACAGACACAGCAGGCCAATCTTATGAGCACAGACACAGCAGGCCAATCTTATGGGCACAGACATAGCAGGCCAATCTTATGGGCACAGACATAGCAGGCCAATCTTATGGGCACAGACATAGCAGGCCAATCTTATGGGCACAGACATAGCAGGCCGTTCTTATGGACACAGACATAGCAGGCCGTTCTTATGGACACAGACATAGCAGGCCAATCTTATGAGCACAGACACAGCAGGCCAATCTTATGGGCACAGACATAGCAGGCCAATCTTATGGGCACAGACATAGCAGGCCAATCTTATGGGCACAGACATAGCAGGCCAATCTTATGGGCACAGACATAGCAGGCCGTTCTTATGGACACAGACATAGCAGGCCGTTCTTATGGACACAGACATAGCAGGCCAATCTTATGAGCACAGACACAGCAGGCCAATCTTATGGGCACAGACACAGCAGGCCAATCTTATGGGCACAGACATAGCAGGCCAATCTTATGGGCACAGACATAGCAGGCCAATCTTATGGGCACAGACATAGCAGGCCAATCTTATGGGCACAGACATAGCAGGCTGTTCTTATGGACACAGACATAGCAGGCCGTTCTTATGGGCACAGACATAGTAGGCCGTTCTTATGGGCACAGACATAGCAGGCCGTTCTTATGGGCACAGACATAGCAGGCCGTTCTTATGGGCACAGACATAGCAGGCCGTTCTTATGGGCACAGACATAGCAGGCCGTTCTTATGGGCACAGACATAGCAGGCCATTCTTATGGGCACAGACATAGCAGGCCGTTCTTATGGGCACAGACATAGCAGGCCGTTCTAATGGGCACAGTTATAGCAGGCCGCTTGAATGGGCACAGACGTAGCAGGCCAATCCTGGGTCATTATTATATTATCATAACATGGTATTTATATAGCGCCATTCTATTCCGCAGCGCTTACAAGGGTATCGCGGGTAGAGGTCCCTAGAAATCGTAGATCCTCAGGGCATCCTGTGACATAGGACCCCTACACACCAACCCTTTTAGACAGCGTAATGCCGTGTGAATAACCTGAACCAGGACCGGCAGTCCCTAAATGCCCAGCAGGCAAAATAGTGGTATACCAGCCGTAGCACATACAGGCTGAACCTGGTCCAGTGATGATAGTGCTCATGAATCACGACATACAGCGTGATTAATTAAAAAAACTGAGAAGGCATGCACATGAAGCTGCAGACCTGTTTGAGAATTCGTCATCAGTATATGTCTCACCAGCATGCCATCTGAAAAGAAATAGAGTCAGCATAGACTGGTCTCTCATATCAATCTGAGCCAGAGATAGGTCTGCTTAGCTTTTTAAATACGCCCAGGATAGTGAGTATCTTACTAGAGTAGTCTGGTCTCTGTCTCCATGGATGGACCATGTACATAAATACCGAAGCATAGGGACTGGTAGTTAACCATAATTTTGCAATATAAAAATTTCACGTGTCCTTGCATCATATAGATCCAACAAAAGATGATCCACGTGTTCCTTCAGCCAGCATGTAATTACACAACAGACTGATGTCTACAAGAATGAGTATTTTTCAGGATTTGAACTCATGGATGAAAATCCCCAGTGCAAGTCTGTAACCACTGAGCCACCATACATGTGCTTAGGCTATATCTAATAGGAGGTAGATAATGAGAGGAGAGTAGTGAAGAAAACAATGGACACATACCTTAGTGCAAAAAAAAAAAGTCACATCAATGAAAGCATACAAATACCATGCAGAAAATATGCAAAGTGAGAATCCAAGAGACAAGCCTGGAATAATCACTTACAAATATCAATGTGAACTAAAATATGAATGTAGTCCAGATACTCACAGAAATAGTGAGCTACCTGACTTCTGGCTCTGTATGTGCCCTGTTACAGAGCCAGACCCCAGTGGGGAAGAAAAACTCTGTGTCCGACCACCATGGGAGGAAGAGGGGGCGCGTTTACCAGGCGCACCCTCCTCTATCTGGTCGGATGCACGTGGATCCAGGGGGGAGCCGCATGGCGAGGTGGCCATGTGCGTGAGCGATCCGGGCCGCCGGGTACTCGCGCCTGACCGCGAGATACCCCGCGCGCCGGCAGACTCACCCTGGAGCACGGGGAATCAGAGGAGTTAGCCAAAAGCTAGTCTCCTGGAACCCCAAGCTAAGCGTCCATAGTCCGCGGTGAAGGTTAACCGCGGGGTGTTAGAGAGTAGGGTTGGGAGAAGAACGAAGGGGTTAACTGCCTGAATCCCTGGGAAACACCCCACAAAAAACACCACAATGAGAGGGGGCCACCCCAAGGAAACAGGGAAGCCCAGAGACAGTAAAAAAGGGGGGGTAGTAACCCCAAAACCACACAATATGAAAAAATAACCAAACAAAAACATAAAATAAATAGCTAGATATAGGAAGAAAAGTACAAACAAATATAATATACAAGATGTATATAAAAAAATAAATAAATACATATATAAATATATAATATGAAAAATAAAATATAAAATATAAAAAATATAAATCCATAAAAAAAATATAATATGATCACTAGAGTAACAAATATAAATAATAGATAAGTCAATCAAATCCCAGAGCCACCAACTAATAATAGCAGGAGGCAGAGGTACTCTGACCTGTACTGATGCGGAGCAGCAAAGAAAGAGGGAATGATGCATGGGGAGGGGAGTTTTATAGTACCTAACTTTTTTCTGATTGGTTGTTTTCTGTGCTGCTGTGGAGTTCTAGTAAAGAGAGACTTAAGCAAATACGAAGCCTCCTGTCATGTTATAAAATTCCCTTATGCCTTGCCTCACATCGAGAATTTTATGTTTATTCCAGGCTATGCAGCTTAATGAGGAACCCTAACTCAACATACAACGATTGTTGTGTAAACCTAACTCAACATACACAGGATTCTTCTTCACCTCATTGAGCAGTCTGCGCTGTGCTCTTGCAGTCATCTTTACAGGACGGCCACTCCTAGGGAGAGTAGCAGCAGTGCTGAACGTTCTCCATTTTTAGACAATTTGTCTTACCGTGGACTGATGAACAGCAAGGCTTTTGGAGATACTTTTATAACCCTTTCCAGCTTTATGCAAGTCAACAATTCTTAATCGTAGGTCTTCTGAGAGCTCTTTTGTGCGAGGCATCATTCACATCAGGCAATGCTTCTTGTGAAAAGCAAACCCAGAACTGGTGTATGTTTTTTATAAGGCAGGGCAGCTGTAACCAACACCTCCAATCTCATCTCATTGATTGGACTCCAGTTGGCTGACATCTCACTCCAATTAGCTCTTGGAGATGTCATTAGTCTAGGGGTTCACATACTTTTTCCATCCTGCACTGTGAATGTTTACATGGTGTGTTCAATAAAAACATGGCAACATTTAATTCTTTATGTGTTATTAGTTTAAGCAGACTGTGATTGTCTATTGTTGTGACTTAGATGATGATCAGATCACATTTTATGACCAATTTGTGCAGAAATCCATATCATTCCAAAGGGTTCACATACTTTTTCTTGCAACTGTGTATATATATATATATATATATATATATATATATATATATATATATATATATATATATATATATATATACAGAAAAATTGAGAGCACTCCATGGATTTGTAAATAAAAAAAAATGTATTAAATCAAACGCATATAAATCAACGTTTCGACCGTCTAGCGGTCTTTATCAAGATAAAGACCGCTAGACGGTCGAAACGTTGATTTATATGTGTTTGATTTAATACATTTTTTTGATTTACAAAATCCATGGAGTGCTCTCAATTTTTTCTGTTTGTATTATTGCACGGAGAGGCACCTGGTAGTTGCTGATTTAATTATCTTTGTTTGGGATGAGTGCCAGAAACAGTTGCAATTTCTATCTATATATATATATATATATATATATATATATATATATATATACACAAGTGTAGTGGCACCCTTTCAATGAATACGTAAAAAACTGCCTTGGTGCAATCCCACGCTGGGTATGTAAAGCAAGAAGGAAAGAGATGCACTCTCAGGTCTTTGTAGAAAAAACTCGATATTATTTAATAACAGGTAACATACATCTGATCGACGTTTCGACCTCTTGAGGAAGACCTGAAGAGGTTGAAACGTCGATCAGATGTATGTTACCTGTTATTAAATAATATCGAGTTTTTTCTACAAAGACCTGAGAGTGCATCTCTTTCCTTCTTGAGATATATATATATATACACATGAATCCAGGGGGCTGGCTGCACTCACCTGAAGCCCCCAGCAGCACCTTATTAATGAATGTTCAGGTGAGTGTAGCCAGCCCCCTGGTTTAACACACATACAGGTACATACATACTGACATACATATAGAAAACACACAATCCAGCGCACTCGCTTATTCGCTAAACAATGATTTAAAATCTTAGAGATTGTAATAGTTTTTTTTTTTTTAAAAAAACCTCACCTAGGCAAAAAAAATAATGGGGGTTTAGTTACATTATATGATCATATATTGCATAAGCCTGCCACAACGTCAATGTACTCCATTCTTTGCAGGTCCTATTCTAGCAGCCTAATGCTAGAGTTAGGACCCACCTAGGGGGGTCTGCCTTGACGTTGGCAGGTGAGCTCATCCTCTCATGGCCATTGGAGGTAACTAAAAAACCTCCATTTGTTTATAAATACATAGGGATTAAGCAGGGCCGGTGCAAGGATTTTTGCCGCCCCCCCCCCATATGTCCTGCCCACCATGTGACATCACAATGCCCCACCCATATGCTCTGCCATATGGGCCAACGCCAGTCTTCACAAAGTGTCTTTTATCTGAAATGCGTTTACATTAAAAAGCCTACAGGCACAGGCTATAGACACCAGAACCACTACATTATGCTGTAGTGCTTCTGGTGACTATAGTATCCATTTAATGTGAGGTAAATTAGAGATTAGTGCCACTAATAATATATTGGATTGCCTACTTACCACCAGATGAGGACAAGAGCCTGATGATGGGCTCAGTCTGGCTCCACAGGTCTGGTGTAGAAGAGGCTCTCTGGAGACTGTTTTTAACAGTGCTCACAACAATTAACGAACAGGAAGCAGCTCCATTTTTTAGGGCCCCTTACACAACTCAAGGTCTGGGCCCCCATGGGGCATACGCCTACAATGCCCACCCATAAATCCACCTACATGGCCCATCCATGAGTTGGGGATTTTTTATGTGTGCAATTTGTGTAAGGGATGTAGTGTGTTTATATGGGATGTAGTGTGTGTTTGCGTGTAAGGAATGCATTGTATGTTTCTGTGTGTGTGTGTGTAAGGGGTGCAAGGTTTGTTTCTGTGTATGTAATTGAATGCAGTGTGTGTCTGTAAGGGGTGCATTAATTATGTAAGAGAACGTAAGGGATGTATTGTGTGTGAGTAGGAATGCATTGTATGTTTCTGTGTGTGTGTGTGTCACTTAGTGCTCTCTGCAGTCCCCCCTTGGTGGTCTTCTCACTCCCCTCTCCCAAACCCCTTAGTGGTCCTCCCTCTCCCAAACCCCTTAGTGGTCCTCCCTCTCCAAAACCCCTTAGTAGACCTTCCCCTACTCCCACCACCCCCTAACTGGTAATCTCCCCCGCCATAGTGGTCCTTACCCTCCTTCCCTCTCCTTAGTAGTCCTCCCTCCTTACCCCCCTTTGGTGGTCCTTCCCCCCCTTAGTGGTCCTCCCTCTCCCAAACACCTAGTGGTCCTTACCTTCCCACCCCCGTTCCCCCTGTGTTCCTTCGCCCCCGCCCCCAGTGGTCCTGACTCACCCCTCCCCTAGTGGTCCTTCCTCCCTCCTCCCCTCCCGTAGTAGTCCTTACCCTCCCTCCCCTCCCCTAGTGGTCCTTCCTCCCCCTCCTCTAGTGGTCCTTACCCCCCCAGTGGTTCTTACCCCCCTGGTCCTTACCCACCCCCAAGGGTCCTTATCCACCCCCCTCTCTCCCCTAGTGGTCCTTATCCCCCCTCTCCCTCCCTCCCCTAGTGGTCCTTATCCTCCCTCCCCTCCGCTAGTGGTCCTTACCTCCCTCCCCTCCCCTAGTGGTCCTTTCCCCCCCCCCTGGTCCTTATCCACCCCCCCTGGTCCTTACCCACCCCCAGTGGTCCTTATCCCCCCACCTCTCCCTCCCTAGTGGTCCGTTATTCCCCCCCCTCCCCCAGTGGTCCGTTATTCCCCCCCCCTCCCCCAGTGGTCCTTATCCCCCCCCTCTCCCTCCCTCCCCTAGTGGTCCGTTATTCCCCCCCCTCCCCCAGTGGTCCGTTATTCCCCCCCCCTCCCCCAGTGGTCCGTTATTCTCCCCCCCCTCCCCTAGTGGTCCGTTATTCCCCCCTCCCATAGTGGTCCGTTATTCCCCCCCCCTCCCCCAGTGGTCCGTTATTCCCCCCCTCCCATAGTGGTCCGTTATTCCCCCCCCTCCCCCAGTGGTCCGTTATTCCCCCCCCCTCGTGGTCCATTATCCCCCCCTCCCCTAGTGGTCCGTTATTCCACCCCCCCTCCCATAGTGGTCCGTTATTCCACCCCCCCCTCCCATAGTGGTCCTTACCCTCCCCATGTAGCGTGGCCGGGCGGCGTGGAACCAGGGACAGGAACCTCTGTTTCCTGTACCCGGCCGCCGGCGGACTGACAGGAAGTGCTCACTCAGTGAGCGCTTCCCTTCAGCCCGCCGGCGGCCAGGTACAGGAAACAGAGGTTCCTGTCCCTGGTTCCGCGCCGCCCGGCCACGCTACATGGAGAGACCGGCAGGAGGGAGCGCTCTGCGCTTCCCTCCTGCCGGTCACTGAAACCCGGCCGCCCTCCATGCAGCAGTGCTGCGCCGCCTGGGGCTTGTTAAAGCGCTCAGGCGGCGCAGCATGAGGAGACGCACCGGGGACAGGGATCCAGCGCCCCCTGGTAAGTTGCGCCCTAGGCGGCTGCCTAGGTCGCCTTACATGTGGCGCCGGCCCTGGGATTAAGGAGAGAATGCAGGTAACTTGATTTTCTTTGTTTTTCACTATATATTGGGGCTGATGTGTACTGTAGTCATTTGCAGTCGCCCAGTGATGGGAGTGAGCGCAGGACTTATCTTTCTGCATTGGTTACTATTAACTAGTGACGTGCAGAGAATTTCTGCTTTCAAAAGTAAGGACAAAGGGAAGAGAGGACACTCTCAAACTCTCGGGGATTTACATATTTTGACTCTTGGACTGGACTCAAGGCTCCCACTTCCAGACTCTCAAACACTCTCATGGAGACACCTAATTCTTAGTATTTTCTTTTCCAACTAACACAACTTCAGAACTTTTCTATTTTCCACAATTCTCATCAGACTTGCATTCGACATTGCTGGGACATATCTACATATCTGATAGAAAATCTACAACCTAACTGGTAATTATGCTGGTTTATTTAATTTAATTTAATTAAAATACTTGATTTTATTAAAAGGCAGAATATACTTGGATAAAAGCTGGTGATTCCAACAATTAAGGAGTCATGATTCGTTAATTATATATAGAATTTGGAATCCCATTCCTGCAGGTGGACCTATGAACTCTATATTACTTTTAACTTTGAAAATAGAACACCAGTGAGGGTGGAGCTAGCAGCCATCATGCCAAGTCGCATCTCAGACGAGCTCCGGGAGAAACGCTGATTTAAGCCCACACAGAGGCGTACAGAAAGCCTATAACAGAGCCTGGTCAATACCTACCGCCTCCGACCAGAATGGGGAAAAAGACAATCAAGTCCCTGCAGGAACGGAGCGAGGGATCCAGTGATATCGGGGATCTGCTCCACACTAGGACGCAACCCAAGATGGCGGCCCCCCAGCAAAGACAGCCTTCCTGCTCCTCCGGTGAGTGGGAGTATGATGCTCCAGACCCCATGCCAGAAGCCAAGGCCTCCGTGGCTAGGAAGGAGAGAAGAGCCACAGAGGTGGATGCAGACAGCGCCCAACTACCAAGGGTGACCTTAAACTCCTTCTGTAGGAGCTACGCACCATGTTTCAAGCAGACTGCGCACTGCTCCAGGAGGGCATACATACCCTCTCCGGTCGCATAAAGTCAGTCGAAGATGGAGCCACGACGGCCCGCCAGACTCACCTTGATGCTGCCCTACTCACCCAGCAGCTCACACAGCAACATGCAGTGCTCGCCCACCATGTAGCAGGCCTAGAAGATACACAGCGCCGACGCAACCTGAAGATCAGGGGGGTGAGCAGCAGCACTGAAGAATTACCTCAGTTTGTCAGACGCCTACTCTCCTCACTACTAACAACCAAGCAAGTGAAATTGATGCCCATTGAGGGGATATATCAAGTAGGCCGTACCCGCGGACCTGCGACAGCTCCTCTGTGGGACGTGATTGTTGTCACATCATGCCATGTTCTGCAGAGATGTCTGGCCTTGGCTTCTGGTATCCAGTACTCTTTTTACAATTCTTGTTTAGTTTGTCTTGTTTTTTTGGTTTTCTATTCCATGTCAAGTTTTCTTTATGCTGGGTTTTTCTGGGTTCATTCCTGTAATCTGTCCCTGGAATTTCCAGTCTCTTGGATTCATTTAAATGTTTGTTTTATGTTGCCACACCCATTTGTTTTCCATCATTCCTTTTTGTAACGGATCACCTGGCACCCCGACTGGGTACCTCCATTGAAGGATGCTACTAGCGCTTCCTGAGGACTCCAAGCACTGCAGCAGACACCATAACCACCGTAGACTCCTCCAGAGAGCAAAACAGGAACCAGCGCTTACAAGAACTTAGCAGTGAGTTAGCAAGGGAATATGACAAGCATAGAAATCCCTTGTAGCAGATTTCCCCAATAAGAGACGGCACTCCAAATTGAGGGTAAAGTAGAACTCAGGTTTAATTACACACACTCTGCTTTAATGCAATTCTCCCCTGCAAGGGAGACGCCCACATCCAATTATAGATTACCCAATCACACAATGGTTACATCCCGCAGATTCCCTCCCCTTAGCCTGAGAGGTAACCCAATTATACGTACAATTTAAACATACATTTTACCCAACTTTCATAACTCTAAAACCATACATCCAATATTAACAACAGTTACATATTATTAATCAGCACATTCCAAATACAAACATAACCAAAAATCATACGAATCCATCCAGCCGTTCGGGAGATAGGTATAAGTCACTTTTGACCGACCGCAGGCACCTTTTCATGCCCAAAACAGTTCCATGGATTTTGGCTGTGCGGTCGGTCTATTGTACACTGTGAAAACGACTAAGACTTATTCGAACGGGCGTTCGAATCTTCGAACGGGACTTAGTCTCCAGCCGCGGTGTCGAAGAAGGTACGGGTCAGCGGTGTTCGTGCATTTGGGTAGCCGAAAACAGTTCCATAGATGTGGCTGCACACACCGCTGACCGCGTTCGAATATGTTAAAATGGCCACCGCCATGTGTTAGTTTGTCGAATGGCGGCCACTTTGACGACTTCGGCACTTTGGCACTTCGACTGCATTCGAACTGCCAGTTTAAAAGTTGGAACACTGCTCCCAAGTATTTAAAGGGCCAGGAACAGCATACAAACATCCATTGTGCCCAAATACACTTCTTATAGGGTTAATACACCCCAGGGCCATAGTCGCAGGGCAGGAGGCTAGCAACCAGGCTTCTCCAGTTCACAGTGGCGAAGTTGGTTCCACCACACTTTTGTTTCAGTGTTCCTGCAGGCAGCTGCTAAAGTCTTCTGCCCTTTCTTGCAGGTAAGTACTATGTGTGTTTTCTTTGGTTGGTTTAGCTTGCATTAGGCAGAGTAGGACCTGCCAGATATGGGGTACATTGGCGTTGTTGGCAGGCTTATGCAAGGTATGATCATATAATGTGACTAAATCCCCATGATTGTCATATATAGTACTTAGTTATTTCTCCTCTTGTTTTGCCTATCTTATCTTGTCTTGTTTTAGTTAGTATTCCCAGTCCATGTACAGTCCTGTCTTGTCCTGCCCATGTTATGTTAATGTTTCCCTAATGTATTGTGTACATGTTCTGGGTTTAGCTTCCTATCCATCTCTCGTTCTGGGTTCTACTAGTTCTGTCTTGTTTTCATGTTTGGTGTCTGTTCTAGCCTTGCCTTGTTTTCTGTACTGGATACATTCCTGCTGCAGAGCCTCCCTATTCAGCTCCTGGGAGGTCTGCTTATTTCCAAGCTCCTGGTTCCTGCTGCAGAGCCTCCCTATCCAGTTCCTGGGAGGTCTGCGTATCTCCTAGCTCTTGGGATCCGCAGTAGCTGTATCAGGGTTCTGGTATGTGGCTGCACAAATGCTGGTGCTCAACACCAGAGGGCGTGTGGTTACCCTGCACCAGGCCCTGATAATCCACTTCCACGCTGAAGACTCCCAACTCATCATCAGGCACTCAGGGGTCCCAGTTTCCGGACCGTCACCCGTGACAATCTTGACCTTCCAACCCCTTGCTGACAAGCGGGCCATAATGTCTGCCGTCCGAGACAGACAACCGCTGAACTTTGAAAGCTCTGTCTTTCTATGAAGACCTCAGCAGAGAAACTCTCACATGGAGAGCATCGCTACGACCCTTTACCCAGCTACTACAGGCAGCTGGGATTCACTACAGATGGGGCATACCACGCATGCTGTGCACCTAGCGAGACGGCAAAGAACACAGACTGGAAGACAACGCCGGCGTACCTGGCTTTTTTCAAGCCCTCGGTCTACCCGACCAACAAGCTTCGGAAACTGCTCTCAAGTCCTCCTCACAATGGGACATAGATAATGTGGTGCCATTCATGCCCAGGAACGCACCAGGCAATGGGTGAAGAGACCCTGATAGCCCAGGGTTAACCTGGGACGTTCAGATACCTCTGCAGGGTCCAATGTTGCAACTTGACACCCTGAGCATTATACTTTAGTTTATTTTTGTTTTGTTCTTAACTCAGTTCTCCCTCAATGCATGACCTCAATTAATGAGGAACTATCAGTAAAGTCTCCCTCCTAAGCAACCCAAGATGGCTATATGACCTCCCCCCCCCCCTCCCCCAGGGTAATGGGGCTTTGAAGCAAGCCGGTCCACTCCTACAATCGCTTAACACTCCTATAAATACTTAGCTCACCCACCGGTACAAGCCTAAACTGAACACCAGACCCAACTTGTTTAATGCATCCTCCCACTCTTGTGACTAACCTAGTGAGTGCAGGCCTGGTATTGTTCCTATATCTCTTGTGTCCTTACCTATAAATGAGGTGTATCATATTCAATGTATCATACTGTCTTGTATTTCATGCCTACATTTTTGCCATACATTGGCATTATTTTGTACAATGCAATGAACCTCATTAAAAAATAGAATATTAAAAAAAAATAAAAAATAGAATATCAGGCAATTATCCAAATATATTAGCTTACGTAATTTAGAAATAATGAATCTTAAATAGGGAAAGTTGAAATTCAGCAAACGTAAAATCTAATTAGAATTATTCTTATTGGATGACCTGATATGAGAATATTGTAGCTATAAAAAATGCAATATAATAGGATATCTTGCCTATGAGGATTGTAGCCAGCAGTGGAAGAGTTAATTCAGTGTGCAAAATTGTTATTGCTTTATGCTGGGCTGCTGTAAAGTTCTGTCTTCTCTGTGAATTTGGTTTCTAAATGAAGCATCCTATCGTAAATCTTATTGACATCTGTTGCATATAACTGTTGCTTTTAGTTGTCTATATTATGTTAAACCACTGCCATATTGTATACTTATGTTATACCTAAATATTCACTGATTGTCACGCATGTTACATATATTATTTTTATTATTATTGTCACAATAAATTATATTTTTATAATTAATTTGTGATTACTGTGTGGAGTAAAATCTTCTAATGAAATAAGACGTACTCCAGGATCTAGGAGAATTAAAATAGTGGGTAATTCTCAGCTTTATATCATTAATCGGGGAGACAGTGACACAATATGAATTTTTATACAATAAAAATTATTAAATAATTTTTTGATATTTTTTTAATAAAATTATATTACATTTGTATTTTGGCTGATGTGTACTATAGTCATTGCTGCCGCCCAGGAGTAATGGGAGTTTAAGCGCAGGACTAGTTTCTTTGTATTAATATTTATCACCCCATAAATATCCTCCAATTTGGAGGCAGACTGCTGAGATCATTAGTTAAAATTTTATTTCACACAGTAATTCGGAAGCGTTGCTATTTGTGTAATTCATGCAGTATTAATCTTGAAATAGAAAAGAGTTTTGTATTGAGATTAATTCAGTGTATAGAAATATGGAAGAGTCCAGCGATCCATCTGTATCAGACAATGTCCAAATAATTGGAGACCTGAGACTTCATGCTCTAGTTCATATTTATGTGGGGATTCAGTTAGTACTCAAGTTATGGGGCTGCTGGGTTGTGTCAGTTCCATGTGTCGTGGTCAGGCTCCCTGTGTTGTGCCAGTTATTGTTGTCTACCTGCGTTAGTGGAGGTGAGCTGTTGGTCATGGGTGGCTCGTTTGGGTTGGTTACCCCTAACTAAAGGGGGGTTGGAGGGGTGCTTTTTCGGGCGCCCTGTGGTTGGTCGTGTTGTGTGTTGTCTCTTGTTGTTTTAGAGCTTAGGTGTCCTCTACCAGGGTCAGTGCATCAGTGGCCTGTAGTGTTTGGATGTTTGTAACGGAGGCTAACGAGTTGAGAAAACAAAACATAAGAATAGTTTCAGTAAAAACTCTAAATATTTTGTGTGCACGTTGGCAAAGCCTGCGTTATCCCTCCCCTTCATTCATGGTACAGGGTATTGTGATCCGCTTGTCCGGGTTCCCGCTGGGCGGCATTCCCTGGGTCTTGTGCCAGGTTGGGTAGTCTCAGGGTGGTTAGGAGGGTAGGTGCGTCCTCCACGGAGGTCAGGACATGGGTAGTGCCATCTTGGGTTACCTCCAAGGTCCCGTTAGTGCCCCACTTGTATGCGATTCCTGCTGCTCAGAATTTTGTAGTGAATGGTCCATATGATTTGCGCCACATAAGGGTGGCTTTTGATAAATCCTGAAAGAAGGTTAGGGAAGAGTTCTCTAATAGCAGTGGTGTTTTGCCTTTCAGCCCGGCCATTGTCTGTAGTTTGTCTTGCACTGTGGCGCATCTTAAGGATGACGTCTCTGGCCGTTGAGGACTTTAGGTGGGGAGGGGTAGGCAGGCGGTATACCCCATCTATGTTCAATTTCTTAACCGCGGTGTGTGAGAGGATTGTGGCTAGGAGGCGTCTGGTGTATTGCAGCAGCTGTTCGGACGTTATCTCCGCAGGGATGCCCCTGATTTTAAGGTGAGAGCAGCATTGTCAATCTTCCATGTTTGACATTTTGAATGACAGGTACGTTTGTTGTTGCTGGATTTGTTTAATGGATTCTTCCATTGTGTTGATGTGAGCGTGTACTGTCACTACTTCTGCCTGCGTGGCTCTCACCTTTTCACTGACCGTGTGTAGTTCGGTCTTGAGGAGGGCTGAGTCAGCTGCTAGGAGTTTGTGGATGTGTGCTAATAGGAGCTTTAAGTCATGTTTGGTGGTTGGTGCAGAGTCATCTGGGGACTCCAGTAGTGGTTGCAGCGGTGCTTGTGGGTGCCCTGGTAGGTCAGGTCTGGGTTGAAGTGCTCCCTTTCAGGCTGTGCTACCTATGTGGGTCCCTGTATATCTGGGCTTTGTTGTGCCTGGGTGTGTGTCACATCCTGCTGCTGTGGTTGTTGCTGCCCAGGGGGTACAGACCCGTGCTGGTTTGTTTTGGGTGCCTGAAGGGGCCCAGGTCATTCTGGCCGTTGCCGAGAGGGGGTAGATGTCTGGGTCACCTCCGGCGTTGCTGCCGCGGGTGTGGGTTTAGGCTGGGCGGGCTTTTGAAGCATGTCCCTGCCCCCGGCTGTACCTTGTGTCTTTTGTGACCGGCGCCCCATAGCTGGTAGGTAAAGTTGAGCGCTGGATAGGTCCGTGTAGTAGGAGGTATCGGTGTGTTCCGCCGGGTATCCGCTTAGCAAGTCCTCGAGGCCCTGGATCGATGGGGTATAGTAGGCCCCGATCTTGCGTCTCCGCAGTTTCTTGTGCTGATGCCATTTGTGTGTGGCGATGCTGGATGGGTCAGAGGAGGGCTGATATTTAGTGGATTTTATCCGCAGAGTTTGAGAGCTGATTGTGATGATGTCCGTTCGTTTTGGCTTGCTAGCCCCTCCCCCCCGCTCGATTAATCTTATGCAGATCCTAGTGAAATATAGACAGTACAAGCTAAAGATCACAGAATCAGTGATTGAATCCATACACTCGAAGATTAATGCCTCTGACAGTGGAGACCTTATATCTAAATTTAATGAAACTGACAATGCTAGGATGATAACATTTGAAAAGGAGATAGTTAGTAAGAAAAACTCCAAATTCATGAGAGATAAAAGAAACTATGACAGTGGACTTATCAGAAATTGGCAAAGAAAAAATAGGAACAAAAAGAATTTCCATGTACAAAAGAATGAACCTCACCATAATGGTCCATATCTCCCTAATCGATACTCTGATAAATGGAAACTTTCGTCATCAAATCATTTTCCTAAGGCAAATAGAACTCCTCAATTTAGTCGCAAATCATAGGCAGAGATAGTCCATCATAAGTCTGTATCAAGAGCCTGATCATCCCCACACCCCTAAGAATTCCAAAAACCACCAATGGAGAGGACGGGACAATCCCGTTATCCCTTTAACACGCCAACGAGTGTCTTCAACCGATAATTAATTGGTTAACAATACACGTACAAATGCAGCCCTGATTGATATAGGTGCTGGCCCTAAAGTCCCTGTGTCAAACAATATGGAAGAAGAAAACACATTTTTTAGGGGATGGTCCCCTGCATGTGCCCAGAACATTCCCTTTATTTACAAAATGGGAGCCAGAAAGAGGGACGCACCCATAAAAGAGCAAGGGGAAAGGGTTTTAAACCAGAACAAAATGAGATGTCTCCATTAAAAGGGATCTTCAATCTGTCCACACACATATGAAAACCTTCAGAAATCTCGCTACTAAACAAGGGACTTAATTTTGCCCCCTCTAAGAATCCAAATATTCTGGATCTATTTAGAGACTTGAATCAGTTTATTAGAAAATTGACTCTCACAAGATCCTTCAATATTAAGGAGGACAATAGTGTCAATTATTGTCCTGGGTTTCTGAATAATCCACAGGATAAAATAATATTTAAGAATCTAATGAATCTTTTAAATGAACAATATGAGTGGAATACTGAGGTAGATGCCCTAGATGTATTGAATGCTAACGTGACCACTGGTTTGAAACCCCCCTCCACCAACTATCCAATTGTTGATAAGGGAATTTTTATACCCAATTTTTATGAACTAGTGATGAAAGATTTTAAGGCACCAGCTTCCAACTTGAGTACATACCATAAGAAACAGATTCCTCATAATAATCTACTTCAATCTGAAATGGGAGCTCTAAGAGATCTTAAAAATAGTCGGAACATTATTATAAAGGGGCGGCCAAAGGATGAGGGATCGTCCTCCTTGATAGAGAGGACTATCTAAAAGAAGCTAATCGTATTCTGGGTGATAAGATTTATTATAAAACCCTTACAAGCAATCCTACAATCCAATTCACCAAAGCATTACGCACTTTAGTGGACAATGTGTTTGACAGGGGGATAATTGAAAAAACAGAAAAATGATTTTTATTGTCTAGTGCTGGTAATATACCATTTTTTTTTATTTCCTCCCCAAGATTCATAAGACCCTAACCAATCCCAACGGACGACTGATTATCTTGTCAATTGGTTCCCTGACGGCTCCACTATCTAAATGGGTAGACTTTCACCTTCAGAAATTTGTTAGCAATTTACCCTCCCTGCATGGGTTGTCTTTGATGCAGGATATAAAATGGCAGGAAAATTATAGTTGGCTTACAATCGATGTGACGCTCTTTATTCTAATAAAGACCATAATTTGGGTTTAAAGGCACTCGAACACTTTCTATTTGCCGATCCACTCCTCCCTCATTGTCAGGCGGAGGCTACACTGGAGAGTGTCTTATTTATTTTAACCCACAATTATTTTAACTTTAGTGGTCAATTCTATTTACAAACAAAAGGCACAGCAATAGGGACAAGCTTTGCCTGTCCTATGCTAATTTATTTATGGGCTTCTGGGAATCTACTCATGTTTTAAATAACTCTATGTGGAAGGATCGTAAAGTGTTTAAAGACGATTTCTTGACGACATTCTCATCATTTGGAAAAATGATTTTGATGACATAGAGAACTTTGTCAATGATCTTAATACCAATGATTGGGGGAATAAATTAGAAATTGAATTTCTTGATTTAATCCTATTTGGAAAACCTGGATATATATTGACTAAACAATTTTAAAAACCTGTTGATGTCAATGGTTTTTTGCATTCTATGAGTGGACACCATCCAACATGGATCAGCAATATTCAGTTTGGCCAATTTGTCAGCATTTTATGGACAAAAACTATGATCCAGATATAATCCTCTGTGCTTATAATAGAGCTAGAAACTTGAATAGAAGCTCCCTTCTTGAGTCTTCAACCAATAAACACTTTTTACCTCATCCCCCAATACTTTCTTCATCCTCGGATGAGGATGGCAGTCTCCAAGAGTAATAAACAAAGATCGGAATAAATTTAACATTAGCACGAAGGATGTCACCACTTATAAAGGCCCTATCTTCACTACAGTTTTTAACTATGTGTATGAGCATATTATTCAAATTCTCCTTAAGCATTGGTCTATTTTACAATTGGACCCCTGGCTAAACTTTAGCATTTCTACAGCTCCGAGAGTCACATTTAGGAGAAATATGAACCTTAAGAACATACTGGCACCTTCCAAATTAACCTCTATAAGGCCTATGAACCAATCAGTACATCTCAAATTAGGCAACTATAGATGTGGTTCGACAAGATGCCTTACTTGCCAACATATGGGTCATGGGGTATCTAATTTTGGTCCCTCATCTAATGACCATACATTCAATTCAAGGATCACATGCAATTCCACATTTGTGGTCTACCTTCTCACCTGCACGTGTGGACTCCTATATGTAGGACAAACCACTAGAACATTTAAAATCAGATTTAGAGGTGGCGGAGGGGGGGTGACGTGCGATGTGAGCGCGCACGCACTGTGAGGTGGAGCTCGACGGGGGTAGCGAAGCTGGGAAAAAAGTCACCACGAGGGAATGGTGTCTGTTTAGATCAGATGGAGCCGCTCTGATCTGGAAGTTTTGTATATTCGGTCAGTCCTTGAATGGCAAGTCTTTATAGAAGTCTCTCTGAATAATTCCACTCTGGTTGGGAGTTTTGTATACCCGGTTGGTCCTTGAACGGCAAGTTTTTATAGAAGTCTTTTTGAATAATACCGGGGTACATATTGGGATCGAAATAGCTGACCAGAAATGGAACGTATTGTATATATGGATATACTGGCTACATTCTTGGGTGTGAAAAGAGCTTACATAGAACATGCATAGTTAAATGCAAGTATCCAGAATGTATTCAGAAACAAATATGACTACCTGATATATGTGAATTGAAAGTGACAAGAGTTTTTTGTTCTTTTTTTCTGATCTTGTGTTTTTGGATTCTATATGTTTTTTATGGAACAAGAAATATAAACAAGACATACAAACCAGCCATTCAAAACAGGCTGAGATAGTAATAAAATAATGCTATAAGGGGATAAATCCCCTAAAAATCTCCTGTTTAAAAAAAAAAGAAAAGAAAAAAAAAAGGGAAGGGAAGGGAAGGGAAGGGGAAAGAAAAGGATAGAAAATCCCCTAAAAATCTCCTGCTTAAAAAAGAAAAAGGAAAAGGAGGAGAGGGGAAGGGAAAAGAAAAAGAAGAAGAAAAAAGTTAAGAAGGATAAGAAGCAGAATAAAGAAGGTAATAGAAATATAAAAATTATTTTGTTTTATTTTCTGTCTATTATCCACATTGTGTTAAAAAACAGCAAAAATGGCTATGCCAAGGATCCCCCCCAAAAAACAAGGAGACTAAAAAAGACAAAATAAACAAAAAATACGCAACTAATTTTTTTTCTCCTCAAAACAAACAAGGAGGAGAAATATCTTTCTCAGATGAATCTTTGCCAGAAGACAAAAGAAGTTCGATAACCAATTTTCAAGATTTTATAAAAATGAGTCTTGATAGTCAAACTAAAATCTTTAAAAAGGAGTTGGAAAATAGCACTATCCAAATGACAAAAAGCATGGAAGAAATCAATAAAAGGATAATTAAAGTAGAAGAAATTCAAGAACAAGTAGCTAATTATTGCAAATTAATTACAGAATAACAGAATAAGATGAAACTGGAAATAGAGAATTTGGAAGAACGACTAAATCTGATAGAAGAAAAAGTGAGAGTTAAAAATAAAAGGATAAAGAATATTCCAGAAATTATCACCCAAGACAAAATTAAAGACTACCTAAATTACCTTTTTTTAACACTGAACTTACAAGATCAAGGTTTGGTTACAAGCATGGAAAACATATATAGAATTAAAAACCCTCAAGCAATTCAGAACGCTGCTCCTAGAGATACGATTGTCACTTTTCATTCACTGATCTTCAAGCAACAATTAATCTACGCTATGAGAAACAACATTTTTTCAGAAGATGATAAATTCAAGGATATTCAAATCTATCAAGACCTTTCAAAAGCTGTAAGAATGGGGAGAAATAATTATTTTGATGCGCTGAAACCACTAAAAGAAAGAAATATTGCTTACAGATGGGGTCCAGGCAAAGCTATTACAATAAATTGGAAAGATATGAAAAAAGTATTTTTGAACCCAAAAGAATTAGAAGATTGGACGATTCATTGCCTCGAGACAAGAACATAGATTTTTTTTAAATTTTTTTTTCTCACCTCTCTGACCAATGGAGAGGAGTAGGAAAATGTTAAAAATGATGGTTAAAATGAAGATATTACTTATTGTAATATTTTGGAGACATTAGTTTGTTTAAAATTGAATTGAATTGAATTGAATTGAATACCTACAGCTTCTTCACAGTCCATACTGTAGATGTAGTTCCTATATTTAAAAAGGGTTCAAAATCCTTGCCTGGAAATTATAGACCTGTGAGCTTAACTTCTGTGACTGGGAAATTATTTGAACGGCTATTAAGGGATAATATTCAGGAATTCATTGGGAAGAACTTTGTTATTAGCAATAATCAGCATGGTTTTATGAAACATAGGTCATGTCAAACTAACCTAATTGCATTCTACGAAGAAGTAAGTAGAAATATAGATCAGGGTGTTGCAGTGGATGTGATCTACTTGGATTTTGCCAAGGCATTTGATACGGTTCCTCACAATAGGTTAGTCTTCAAACTAAAAGAAATTGGTCTAGATGAATATTCTTGTTCTTGGGTAGAACATTGGCTTAAGGATAGAGTACAGCGAGTTGTCATAAATTGTAAATTTTCAAGCTGGACAAAAATGGTAAGTGGTGTCCCTCAGGGTTCTGTTTTGGGACCGCTTCTATTTAACATATTTATAAATGATCTTGAAATGGGCATTGAAAGCCATGTATCAGTGTTTGCAGATGACACAAAACTTTGTAAAGTAATAAAATGTGAGCAGGATATTGCCTTGCTGCAGAGGGATTTGGGGTTAAGAATGCACAAGCAATTTACACCCTAAATGGTAGTGAACTAGGGATAACCACACACGAGAAGGATTTGGGAATTGTTATAGACAACAAATTAGGTAGTAATATGCAATGTCAATCTGCCGTTGCTAAGGCCAGTAAGGTTTTGTCATGTATAAATAGGGGCATAAATTCTCGAGATGAAAATATAATTTTGCCTCTTTATAAATCACTGGTAAGACCACACCTTGAATATGCTGTGCAATTTTGGGCACCTGTTCTAAAGAAGGATATCATGGCACTAGAAAAAGTGCAGAGACGAGCTACAAAATTGATAAAAGGAATGGAGCATTTTAGTTATGAAGAAAGGTTAAAAAACGTAAATCTCTTCAGTTTGGAAAAACGGCGCCTTAGAGGGGATATGATCACATTATACAAATATATTCGGGGCCAGTACAAACCATTATCTGGAAATCTATTCATAAACAGGGCTATACATAGGACACGAGGTCACACATTTAGGCTTGAAGAAAGGAGATTTCATCTAAGGCAAAGAAAAGTTTTTTTTTACAGTAAGAACAATAAGGATATGGAATTCATTGCCGGAAGAGGTGGTTTTGTCAGAGTCTATACAGATGTTTAAATTGCAATTGGATAAATACTTGCAAAAACATAACATACAGGGATACAATTTCTAATTAGTGGGCTAATAGCTGCTTGATCCAAGGAGACATCTGACTGCTATTTTGGGGTCAAGAAGGAATTTTTTCCTAGTTTGTTGCAAAATTGGAAGCGCTTCAGACTGGGTTTTTTGCCTTCTTTTGGATCAACAGCAAAAGCATATGTGAGGAAGGCTGAACTTGATGGACGCAAGTCTCTTTTCAGCTATGCAACTATGTAACTATGTAACTATGTAACTATGTAACTATGTAATATGTAATATGTAATTCACTATATGGTAGATAGATCACTTTGACTTAAAATACGTGTGATATCTATGATAACTTTGTACCAAGGAGTAGTTGGAATGTATGGTAAAATAATCAAGGTAAATTAGAACAATGGTGAATATTATATTTTTATAATATTGTTTGCATTTTTTTTGGGGGGGGGATATGAGGGGATATAAATATGTAAGTTTGGTATTGAACACTATATTTAAGAGATAACATTGTGATTTAAGAAGGTTGATACATAAGATAATTTCACTAAAGAGTAGTGGGGAAAAATAGTAACATAATTAGGTAAAATAGACAATAGACGAATAAATTATTTTTCACAAAGTGTTATGAAATAATGTAAACTATAAAAGGTGTTTTTTTTCCCCTCTCTTTTCCTCTCTCTTTCTCTTTTTCTCTATGTTTCCTTTTCTCCTTTCTCCCCTTTGGTAATTATATAATATATCCAGGGGGCATGGGGGAGGTAGAGAGGAGAGGAGGGAGATGAGAGGAGGATTGTGAAAGGGAGGAAAAAGATAAAATATAAATTCCGGCTTCGCAAGCCCCCCTACGAGCTTCCACTTTAAGGTCTAGTTTAGACCTTAGCCCTAGACATTTCATGAGAGATTATCTAGGTTTACAGACTAAAGAGACATTTTTTATATATATTGTCATCTCAGTATGTAAGATTGATTGTATATGGGTTTCTCTGTGCTATGAGAACTCAGTTGTGTGTGAATGATGTGGGAGGGATGGCAGCAGAGATAGGAGTCACCTGACAATGTGAAAATTTATGAAGTGTATTTCACTTAATGTACAGGGGCTTAATACCCCATATAAAAGAGTTATGATGAAGGAACTGCTTAAGAAAAAAAAAATAGATTTAGCGATGTTGCAGGAGATACATTGGAATAAAGTAGACAGGATGAGGTGGACATATGAAGGATATGAAATAATTTCACAAGCATCCTTAAATAAGAAAAAGAAAAGAGGAGTGGCTATAATTCTATCGAAAAAAATAAATAAAGAAATAATATATGAGGAAACAGATAAAGAAGGGAGATATCAGATATTAATATGTAAGCTGGAGGAGAGGATATACACCTTGTTTAATATATATCTCCCAAATATATTACCAACTAAATATTTTAAAATGATAATGGAAAAAGTAGATAAGGTCAAAATAGGGCTATTAGTAATTTCGGGAGATTTTAATTGTGTATTGGATCCAGTCCTAGATAAAAAAAAAACAGAAATAATGAACCTATAACTAAGCATCTGATAAATCAAGCCAGGATATTGAGAAATACACTACTAGAAAATAACTTACTAGATATTTGGAGGGTATATAACCCAAAAGAAAGAGAATATACACATATATCAAAAGCACATTCTTCTCTTTCTAGAATAGACCTTATACTGGGAGAAGCAACTCTTGTAGAACAAATAGTAAATATTTGTATAGAAGATAATATTTGGTCAGACCATAGTTACATCATTTTTAATATAAAAGCAGAAATAAAAAATAGATCCAACACGACTTGGCGGCTAGATGATAATATTTTGAACAATAATATTGATCGATTACAAATAAGAGAATTGATAACATTGTACTTTAGAGAGAATTACTCACAGGAAGTTTCTCTAGCTACAATATGGTGTGCTTTTAAGGCGGTTGTATGGGGGGGTACTTGATTAAACTTAAAAAAAAAAGATTCAGCGAGAAAAAGGTCAGACCAGGGAAAAATTATATATTGAATATTATCAATTAGCCAGAAGAAATACAAGGCTACTAAATACAGAGTCATCTAAACAACTTTCAGAGATCAGAATGAAGATAGAAAAAATAGAAATAGAAAAAAAACTAGAACGGATGAAAGCAAATTTCTATTATGAAAACAATAAGATCAATAAATGGCTAACTAGAAAATAAAAAAAAAAACAGATGGGAAAAATAGGATTAATAGTATCAGGAAGGATTCAATATTATTAAAGAAACCAGAATCTATAGCGAAGGCTTTTCAATTATATTATGAAGAACTGTATAATATACCTAATCAACCAAAAGATCAAATAATAAATGATTATCTGAGGGAAATAAATTTCCCTAGGATATCAGAGGAACAAAAAGGAATGCTCAATGCTCCCCTTCAAGAAACAGAATTTCTGGTTGCCATAAAAAAACTTGTGAGCTATAAAACTCCTGGTCCGGATGGTCTGACTAATAGATTTTCTAAAATATATGGTGATATTTGTCAGGGTACCTGAGGTCTCTACCTCTAAGAGAGGTAGAGACGTAGTAATTTATCCGTCCAAACGAGCTGTTTCCTTCGTTCCTCGCGGTTCATCCAGTCACTTAAACACCGACCGCGAGGAATCTACGTCCTTTTCTAGCGGGACGCTCAATACGTGACGTCATGGCGCTATCACGAGCGACCTGCCACTCAAGTGTCCGATATCCAATCGGTACTTGTCAGAGGCGTGTCCATCATCCGGAGCCAGGGTATTTAAGCTTACTTCTCACTTCAGCTCATTGCCCTGTCGTGGTTCTAGCTTGTCTAGTCACTCAGTGCTCTGGTATTCTAGTTTGCTCTATTGGTTTTGACTCGGCTTGTTGTACTACCCTGCTTCTCTGTTATCCCTTGACCCGGCTTGTCTCTCGCTTATCTGTCTTCTCGTTCCCTCGACCTCGGCTTGTCTCTGACTATTCTCTATTACTCTCTGTACGTTAGTCCGGCCATTCTAAGGCCCGGTATACGTACCTTTCCACTCTTTGTACCCTGCGTGTTGGATCCCTGTCCCGATCCTGACATTACGACAGGGCCAATGGATCCTGCAGGTACAAACAGTCAGCTTGGTTCTTCGGATCCCAGGTTTGACGCCATGGAGCATAGGATGGATCAGATGGCTTTGGCACTACAGGCACTTTTGTCTCGTGCTAGTAATCCACCTGAGGAGACACGTACTCCTTCTATTTCTCCTGCAGTCTCAGGTCTAGAGGTAGCCACTGTAGGTGCTTCTTCCCGTATTACCCCACCAGTACGTTATGGCGGGTCACCGGAGAAGTGTCGTGGCTTTCTGAACCAGATTAGCATCCATTTCGAATTACAACCCCGCTCTTATCCTACAGATAGAGCGAAGGTTGGATTTGTTATTACTTTACTCATTGAGAAAGCTCTGAGATGGGCCAATCCTTTATGGGAGAATGATAATCCACTAGTCTATAATTATAATGCCTTTGTAGCTGCGTTTAGAAGAACTTTTGACCCTCCTGGTAGAAAGGTCAATGCAGCTAGATTACTGTTGCGCCTTAGACAGGACAATCGAACACTTGTGGATTATGCACTAGAGTTCAGGTCCTTGGCGGCAGAAGTTAAGTGGAACGAACAGGCTTATATAGATGTGTTTCTGAATGGGTTATCAGATGTAATTCTTGACGAGGTCGCTACTAGAGAACTCCCTGAAAATTTGGAGGATTTAATTTCTTTTATATCTCGCATTGATGAACGCCTAAGAGAGAGGCAGAACACTCGAGATAGGACCCGTAGACCCTCCTTTAAACTAGCGCCTACCTTTCAAAATTCTGAGTTCGAGGACTTACGTATTTCTGAACCTATGCAGATAGGCAGTACTCATCTCACAGAGAGGGAGAGACAGTACAGGAGAAGGGAGGGTTTATGTATGTATTGTGGAGTCAGAGGTCATTTACGCCTAAATTGTCCTAATCGTTCGGGAAACGCTCGCACCTAAGTTTCTCTAGAGGACAGGCCTTGGGTGTTTCTACTTTGTCCTCTATTCACAACTACAAAGAGCTCAGGCTTCTGTTACCCGTTTCTTTAAAGTGGGAAAAGGGAGTAGTTAAGACTATGGCACTAATCGATTCTGGAGCTGCTGAGAGCTTTATAGATCAGGGTTTTGCTGCCAAGCATGCTATTCCATCCCAGTTAAAAGAGACACCACTGGCTGTTGAGGCCATCGATGGTAGACCGTTACTTGAGCCTGTTATTTTCCATGAGACCATACCGATTAACTTAACTGTTGGCATCCTACATAGAGTGGACATATCCTTACTGCTCATTTCTTCTCCGTCTATTCCCATAGTCCTGGGGTACTCCTGGTTGAGGAGACATAACCCTATTATTAATTGGGAGTCAGGGGAGATAGTTTCGTGGGGACAGAATTGTCAAGAAAAATGCTTGCGGAAGGTCTCACCTCTCGGCTTAACCAACACATCGGCTAACTCTGACAATCCTACAGAGACACAAATTCCGCCTCAGTATCTAGATTTAAAGGCAGTATTTGACAAAAAGAAAGCCGATACCTTACCCCCACACAGGTCCTTTGATTGCAAAATTAACCTACTCCCTGGTACCATGCCGCCCAGAGGTCATGTATACCCGTTATCTACGAAAGAGAACTCAGTTCTAGAGGAGTATATTCACGAAAATTTAGACAAGGGATTCATTAGGAGGTCTTCCTCCCCTGCCGGGGCTGGATTTTTTTTTGTTAAAAAGAAGGATGGTTCTTTGAGACCTTGTATTGATTATCGAGGCCTAAATAAGATAACCATTAAAAATGCCTACCCGATTCCCTTGATCACCGAACTCTTCGATCGTTTGAAGGGCTCTACAATTTTCACCAAGTTAGACCTCAGAGGGGCATATAACTTGGTGAGAATCCAGCAGGGACATGAGTGGATGACGGCATTCAATACTCGATATGGCCACTATGAATATACTGTTATGCCTTTTGGGTTATGCAATGCACCAGCTGTATTCCAGGATCTGATAAATGAGGTTCTTAGGGAATTTCAGCAAGATTGCGTCATTGTATACCTAGATGATATACTCATACATTCTAGTGAGATTGAGACTCATCACAAGCAAGTCAGGAGGGTTTTGCACAAGCTTCTCCAGCATGGCTTGTACTGCAAGTTGGAGAAATGTAGCTTTGATCAAACCCAGGTAACCTTTCTCGGCTATGTGATCTCTGGGGAGGGATTTAAGATGGATCCGGATAAGCTCCAGTCCATTCTAGAGTGGCCTTTACCCAAAGGTCTTAAAGCCGTACAGAGATTTATTGGTTTTTCTAATTATTATAGGCGCTTTATTAAGGGCTATTCTTCAATTATCGCACCTATCACTAATATGACCAAACAGGGGGCTGATACTAAGAATTGGACTACTGAAGCTCTTCTTGCGTTCAAAACTCTCAAGGAGCTTTTCGCTTCCGCTCCAATTTTAGTTCACCCCGACACTTCCCTGCCTTTTCTACTTGAGGTAGACGCATCAGAGACTGGTTTAGGTGCTGTCCTATCTCAAAGGTTGGGTGTTGATAAACCATTACATCCATGTGGATTTTTCTCTAAAAAATTGTCCGGTACTGAGAGCAGATATGACATTGGTGACAGAGAATTACTAGCGGTTATCAAGGCTTTGAAAGAGTGGAGACATTTATTGGAAGGTACATTACATCCTGTTACCATTCTAACAGACCACAAAAATTTGTCTTATATCGGAGAGGCCAAGCGTTTGTCCTCCAGGCAGGCTCGTTGGTCGTTGTTTCTTACCCATTTCAATTACGTTCTGACTTACAGACCTGGCTCAAAGAATTCTAAAGCCGATGCGCTATCTCGCCAATATGAGCCTTCTGCTTCAGTTGAACCACTTTTGTCCTCCATTGTACCCAAATGCAATATTATTGCTAATACCAGTCTCAAAATTCATTCTCCGCTACTTGACCAGATCTTGAAGTCACAACATCTAGCTCCCGGAAACACTCCTGAGGGAAGAAACTTTGTTCCCCCTGAACTCCAACTGGAGCTCTTACAATGTTTTCACGAAAGTAAAGTAGCTGGTCATCCTGGTATTCGCAAGACATACTCTCTGATATCCAAGGATTTCTGGTGGCCTTCACTACGAAAAGATATTGAGGAGTTCGTCGCAGCTTGTGAGACTTGTGCCAAGACTAAACAACCTCATGCATCTCCATGTGGACTGTTACACCCCTTGGACATTCCTGAGAAACCTTGGTCCTGTTTGTCCATAGACTTTATCGTTGATTTGCCTGCTTCCAAGAGACAGACTGTTATTCTCACGGTGGTGGATAGATTTACTAAGATGGCCCATTTCGTGCCATTACCTAAACTTCCGACTTCTCCTGAATTGGCGGAGATTTTTGCGAGAGAGGTTTTTCGCCTACATGGGATTCCTTCGGAGATTGTTTCTGATAGAGGTTCTCAATTTGTCTCACGTTTCTGGAGATCCTTTTGTTCTCAAATGGGTATCAAATTGAACTTCTCCTCTGCCTATCACCCTCAGTCTAACGGAGCTGCTGAACGTACCAATCAAAAGATCGAACAGTATCTACGTTGCTTTGTTTCCGAACACCAGGACGATTGGGTCGGTCTGATTCCTTGGGCGGAGTTCGCACACAATAACCTTGTTTGTGATTCAACTCGCTCTAGCCCTTTCTTCATGAACTATGGCTTTCATCCTTCAATTTTTCCTTCGGTTTCCTCTTCTCAGGGGATACCGTCGGTTGATGATCATGTCGCCAACCTGAAGAAATTATGGGATCAGACTCGGCAAATTCTGTTACATAATTCCTCGTTGTTCAAGAAACACGCTGACAAGCATAGAAGAGCGGCTCCTGTCTTTGTTCCTGGGGATAGGGTGTGGTTGAGTACTAAGAATATTCGCCTAAAAGTTCCATCTATGAAATTTGCTCCTCGCTACATAGGTCCTTACAGGGTTCTCACTCGTATCAACCCGGTTGCGTATCGCCTTGCTCTGCCACCTGCCTTACGCATTCCTAACTCTTTTCATGTCTCCTTGTTGAAACCTCTTATTTGCAACAAATTCTCCTCTAAGGTTTCCTCACCTCGTCCTGTTCAGGTGGAGGGTCGGGAAGAGTACGAGGTCAGCTCCATCATTGATTCCAGAATTTCAAGGGGAAAATTGCAATATCTGGTCAACTGGAGGGGATATGGTCCTGAGGAGAGGAGTTGGGTACCTCAGGAGGACGTTCATGCTTCTCGCCTTCGCAGAGCATTTCACCTTCGCTTCCCATCTCGTCCCGGTTCCTTCCGCCCAGTGGGCGTATCTGAGAGGGGGGGTACTGTCAGGGTACCTGAGGTCTCTACCTCTAAGAGAGGTAGAGACGTAGTAATTTATCCGTCCAAACGAGCTGTTTCCTTCGTTCCTCGCGGTTCATCCAGTCACTTAAACACCGACCGCGAGGAATCTACGTCCTTTTCTAGCGGGACGCTCAATACGTGACGTCATGGCGCTATCACGAGCGACCTGCCACTCAAGTGTCCGATATCCAATCGGTACTTGTCAGAGGCGTGTCCATCATCCGGAGCCAGGGTATTTAAGCTTACTTCTCACTTCAGCTCATTGCCCTGTCGTGGTTCTAGCTTGTCTAGTCACTCAGTGCTCTGGTATTCTAGTTTGCTCTATTGGTTTTGACTCGGCTTGTTGTACTACCCTGCTTCTCTGTTATCCCTTGACCCGGCTTGTCTCTCGCTTATCTGTCTTCTCGTTCCCTCGACCTCGGCTTGTCTCTGACTATTCTCTATTACTCTCGGTACGTTAGTCCGGCCATTCTAAGGCCCGGTATACGTACCTTTCCACTCTTTGTACCCTGCGTGTTGGATCCCTGTCCCGATCCTGACAATATTCTGGTAGAATATATGGCTAAAACATATAATGAAATTTCATCGAAAGGTATGGGTCCTAAAGAACTATTACATGCAAATATAATTCCAATTTATAAGAATGATAAGGATTAGACATGTGCAATTCGTTTCGGTCCGAATGTATATTCGGACGGATTTTGGGAATTCGGACATTTGGATGCTTACGAATGTCTGAAGTGCTGAAGTTCCGAAGTTCCGAAGTGGCCGAAGTTCCGAAGTGCTGATATCCCGAAGGTCCGAAGTTGTCGAAGAGCCGAAGTTCCGAAGTGTCGACGTTCCGAAGTGCCGAAGTTCCGAAGTGTCGACGTGCCGAAGTGCCGAAGTGCCGAAGTGTCGAAGTTCCGAAGTGTCAAAAGAACACAAGAGAGAGGGAGGGAAAATTATGTGAATGATGACAGGAATCTTAATCAATAAGCTAATTTCTTTTGTGCAATGTAATTCTTGCTTGCCCAATCCGGTTTCACTATTCCCTGTCCAATGAAATTAGCAAATTTTTTGTTTGATGTTAGAGGACAGCCAATTAATGGTGATTTTGTCACTGACACTTGGCCAATGAAAACACACAGAGTCATTAAGGTGGAATAGCAATAAATCAGGCTGTCAGGTGTTGGCTTGCATTCATGTGACCAGACGGCAGGCTAGTTGTGATAGCACAAAGAGACTGAGAAAGGTAAACAACATTCCATTTACTTTACTTCTTGCAGACTTACGGAGCCACATTGTTTTTACGTGTGTGTTCCAGGGTGAGAGATAGAGAGATAAGGGGGAGAGAGAGTGAGATTTGCCTTTTTTTCTGCAATCTGTCTGTATTCTGTTTTTATTTATTTTTTTTAGAGGGTGAAAGAGTGTGTGTCTTTGCAAGCCAGCCTGATTGCCAGAGTCAGTGTCTCTCTGCTGCACTGTGATTTTACTGAAGTAATTAATTTTGTGTTTTTTAGCTGTTGGCAGGTAGCCTGATTGATTGCCAGGGTGTATCTCTGTTGCATTGTGACTTTGCTACAGTGATACATTTTGTATTTTTTTATTTTCTTTTTTCTGTGATTTAATTTAAATAAAAAATTCATAACAGAAAATAAATCATAATGGACCGTCAACATCCTCCAAGTCCTCACATTCTCCCCTCAAGCAAAGTGACTGAGGAAACTGGTAGCCGCCATATCGCTGCTGGTAGTACCACTACTAGCTTCTCCACCAGTACAGGTAGTGGTACACTTGCTTCCTCTTCAACTCACCTGAAGCGGAGGCAAATGAAACAGCAGGAGCTGCTAGCGCTTCCAATTCCTGCAACCAGAGCCAGCAGTAGCACTAGAAAGAGTTCAAGCCCAGTTAGCCCACCTATGAAACTGAAGAGGGCAGAGAGTGAAACTGCAGGTCTCAATGTTCAGCCATTTGGCACCAAAAAGCAGCAGCAGATGTCTTCCAGTGGCAGGGTTGAGAGGTCTCCTAGGTCCACAAAGCAGCCAGCATCCAAATCTCGTATACAGCTGTTTACTCCCCTCACAACCACCAGCATTGCTAGTAGTGACAGTTGTACCTCTACCTCCACTACTGCCAGCTCCACTGCTATGTTTTACAGCAGCTGGGCAGTTTCAACACAGCCTGTTACCGCTGCTCATCCATTTAGGCAGCCTAAGAGGGGGATATTGGAGTTAGAGGAGGAAAAAATGCTAGTGCTACTCATGCCACCACCACTACTACCCCTGCTACTGCCACCATCTCTCATAGCAGCAGCAGCACAATAATTGATGACATAATACAAGAAGATATTGTAGTTCCCAGTAGCCAGAGAGAAGAGGGAATTGATCAGTTTGCCCTAATTTCAGCTGCTGGTGACATATCTTTGTTTCTCAGCAGCAGAGATATGGACCAAGGCTCTAGTATAGGAAATGAGCAACTAGACTATGATGATGAGCCTGAGGATCTCTCTTTTGAAGATAGTCCACCACCACCCACTCAGTCTCCACTACTGATATCTGCCCCCCCAACTCCAGCAGTGCCAACTGCCTCTCCACTTGATTGTGAAATTGCACAGTCTTCTCCCCTCCCCCCCCCCCATAACTAGTAGTGGCACTCGTCGTTCCACAGTGTGGAAACATTTTTCAACAACTGTGTGGTAGGGAAGTCGGCCGTGGGAAGGTGTTGGGTCATCTTACTAACTCTGGGATGAACCAACATCTTCGTACACACCACAAGGCCATCTTGCTAAGGCAAGAAAGCAGTGTGGCTCCTCCATCTAGCAGTACTTGGAGAAGTAGTAGTGCCACCACCACTAGCCATGTCAAGAGGAAGGGTGATCATCGAACTTCTGCTGCAAGGCATAGTCCCACCAGTCATCCAATTTATGCTGCACAGCCTACCCCTGGGTTTCACTCTAGGGGGATGTCCAGGCAGCAGTCCAGGAAAATTACTCGGCTCATTGCTGAGCTGATAGTCGTTGGAGGTGCCCCTTTTAACATGGTAGAAGGGGAGCCCTTCAAGCATCTTATGGCGGCTGTTTCACCGCAATATGTAATTCCATTGCGCACAACTTTTAGCAGGAACATAGTGCCCTCACTCTACCGTTCCTGTGTTGCGGTGTTGAAGGAGCATCTGGCAAAGGCTGGTGGCCAGTCAGTGCACTTCACAACTGATTTGTGGAGTGCTCCTAGTGGCCAACATGCTTTCCTGTACTTGACAGGACATTGGTGGCAGCCCAAGGTATCAGGAGATGTCACCACGTCATGCACAGAGAGCAAGCACTGCTCCTTCCTCCTCCATGCTGAGATGATGGACGAACAACATACCTCAGCAAATATTTTGCAGGCACTAAAAAAGATGGTGATGCAGTGGGTAGGACAGCAGGCAAACACACAGATGGGTTTTGTGGTGACTGACAGAGCAGCAAACATGGTGAAGGCTCTCCGTGATGGTAGCTTTGTAGCCGTGCGTTGCTCAGTTCATATCCTTCATTTAGTAGTGAAGGCTGCTATTGAACACGAAAGCAGTGGAGGGTTGGCAACCCTGCTTGAGAAATGCAGAAAGATTGCTGGCCACTTCCACCGTAGCGTGAAGGATAGCCAGCTCCTGAGAAATTAGCAAAATAAGGCAGGCATTGACCAGCATCGTCTCAAGCAAGATGTAGGGACTAGGTGGAACTCCACTTTGGAGATGCTGGAGCGCATCCTGAAGCAGCAGAAAGCAATCAATGCCGTGTCCTACGAGCATTACATCGGGATCGATAGCTCCTTAGTCAGGGAGGATTGGTTAATGATTGGGCAGCTAGTAGCAGTCCTTAGGCCATTCAGGGATGTTACGGAGAATTTAAGCCAAGAAAATGCGAGCCTTGGTCAAGTAATTCCCTTGTTCCCTCACCTCTCAAATAAGCTGAGTCGCTTAATTTCTAAAAAGGAAGTGGTACCTGGTGGCCAACTACTTGGTGATGTTGCTGCACTTGTTAGGAGGCTCCAGGAGCAACTAACACGTAGGTTCAATGAGCGCATGGAGTCCTGCAAAGAGTTGATGCTTGCGTGCATGTGTGACCCAAGAATAAAGGGCAAGATGGCACTCCACATGAATTCCCTGACCGCTTGGAGGGATAAATTGATTGACAGGGTGCGTGATGTGCAAAGAAAGAGGTTACGGTTGTTTGAGGAAGAAGAGCTGGAGGAGCCTGATAGTGTAGCACCATCATCTACCAGTGTAAGCAGCACTGCTCAATCCACTGGAGCTGCTGCGTTTTTGGCTGAAGCCCTGGATACTTTTGCTGGACCCACTACGGTTCCCTCAAGAAAATGAAGTAGTGCTGAAGAGATGGTGAAGGACCTATACCCCCTACTACAGATCCTTTGAGCTTTTGGGATGAGAAAAGGGATGTGTGGCCTGCTCTCTCTCTGTTAGCCCAGGAGCTCCTTTCTTGTCCCCCAACCACTGTCCAGAGTGAACGTGTGTTTTCTGTTACGGGAAACATACTTTGCCCTCAGTGGTCCCAACAGGCACCGCGGCTCATGGAGCAAATGGCTTTCCTAAATGTCAATCTGCCCAAGTTGGGTTACCCCACTCTTAGCTTTGACACAGATTAAACTACTTTGTCCATACCCTCCATCTGTTTTTCTCTCTTTTGTCATTATTCTATACTTCTACGTTAAGCCCGGCCACTCTAAGGACCGGTAATACGCTTACTATCTTTCCTTAGTAGATATATGTGTCTCAGGTTTGCGTGTTGGAATATACCTTCCTTGACAGTGTTTTCTCTTCTGTTTAATCGTTCACTCAAGCCCACTTTATGACGTACTCCTTATTGATTGGCCACAATACACGTGGCTAATCTATTATGCACCCAACGACTACTATGATTGATCCAAGTATTGTTCTATCTACACATGGGCTCCTATTTAAATCCTTCTAGGATTCAGTCACTTGTTTTCTCCTGAGGAAGGCACCATGTTAGCGCTGAAACGCGCTTTGGGTTTTGGGCTTCAAGTTCTTTTTTTCTTTTTTTTTTTTTACTCACGTAACTCACTATGGAACGGGTGTTTGTTGTTTGTTTACCTTAATTTATTGATTGATTTAGTTTTTTTATGTATCGCACTAGCTAGTTGTTTAAAAATAAAAAAGCATTCAGAGAGGCAGTATCCAATTTATACCACACCCACTACTTTATAATACAAAATGTATGTTTTTCTTCTTCTGAGTTCTGAACAAAATTGCAAATATCATTGCTCTTAATTTGTTGAATTGATCTAAAGAAATAGTGTGCTGGGTTGTGTAATAGTTTGCCAACTCCTCGTCGATGTGTTCTGGATGGAACAGCTCCGTACTCGCTTGAAATATGAGATTTGGCTTCTGAAGATGGACAACTCACGGAGGTGCCATAACAGCCATTGCCGTTGTGACGGTAGTAGAAAATATCCCCGTCAAGCATTCCCTTCTTCCCATAAAAGTAAAATCACCCAATATTCCACAAGTAGAAATATCCCTGGAATCGCCGAATAATCCACACATGAGCCAAAACTTAATGCTGGAACAAGACTGATTTACTGGCACACAGAACTCACAATTTATGCAACACAAAACTCCTCCTCTGGGCCAGGCTAGATAATTGAGTTTTAGCAATATACATAGCTCAATTATCTGCTGGCCAGAACATTTACAGTTTAACATACTTTTTACCTAACATTCATAACTATAAAACCATACATCACATTCACATAAAAATTACATATTCACAATCAATCCATTCAGGGGAACAACATATCAAAAAATGGCATGAATCAGACCAGGGGTTCAAAAGTTAGTAAAGTATCTTTTAAAACCCCTGTCAGCATGGCCAAATCTGGCTTAAGCAGATTTTATAGAGGCCTCTATCCTGGAGACAAAGGGGGAAGTAATTCAATTATCCAGGGCTAGAGGCAGACTCCATTAACCACATGGTTACAAAAAGACATAAAACACTTTAAAATACATTCATTCTTGACATTTGGAACCGAACAATATAGACCTTAAATTAGCAGGGAGAGAATTAAACTGAAGCATATAGGCAATTGCATAAAAGTCCTTCACAATGGCCCCCCTTTTTCTCCCTGCTCCGGCAACTCGGTTGGACCTTTCCTGGTCCAGTAGGGTTGACGGGTTCAGAGCTTTTAGTCCGAGGTTAAATCCGTTTGGCGTGACAATCCATCGGCATTCCCGTTTTGCTTTCCTGGACGATAATGAATCGTAAAGTCATAGGGCTGTAAGGCCAAGCTCCAGCGTAGCAACCGGGCGTGGTCCCCTGAAACCTGGTTAAGCCACACCAAGGGGTTGTGATCGGTGATGAGAGTGAAAGCCCGGCCATAAAGGTAAGGTGTGAGTTTTTTGAGTGCCCATACTAAGGCCAAACACTCTTTTTCAATGGTGGCATAACTGACCTCCCTTGGTAACAGCTTCCGACTCAGGTATGCCACCGGGTGCTCTCCTCCATCCTCCCCGATCTGGCTTAGTACTGCCCCCAGTCCAAACATTGAAGCGTCTGTGTGGACAATAAATCTTTTGTTAGGATCTGGGGTAACCAACACCGGAGCATTAACCAGAGTAGTCTTTAGTGCTTGGAAAGCCACCTCGCATTCCGGGGACCACAGGACTTGTCGGGGTAGCTTCTTTTTGGTCAAGTCGGTCAGGGGTTGTCAGGGTACCTGTGGTCTCTACCTCCGAAAGAGGTAGAGACTTAGCTGTTCCTCCATCCAGACGGTCTGATGGCTCCCTTCCCCGCAGTCTATCCGGTCATGCTAGGCCGGCCGCGAGGGAGTGACTGCCTTTTACAGCATCTAGGCAGGAAGTAGTCATCAGGACACTCCCCCGGAACAACCTGTCAGTCAATGGCTGCAGGACCAATCAGGACGCCTTGGAGGCGTGGTTACTGCTCTGAACAGGGTATTTAACAGAGCTTCTTTCATTAGCTCATTGCCCTGTCGTGGTTCTAGCTTGTTCTAGTCACTCAGTGCTTGTGTATTCTATTATCCCTTTTGGTTTTGACCCGGCTTGTTTACCTTACTCTGCTTATCTCTGTTACCCTTGATTCGGCTTGTCTCTCGCTTACCTGTCTTCTGTTACTCTCGACCTCGGCTTGTCTTTGACCATTCTATACTGTACTACTTACGTTAGTCCGGCCATTCTAAGGTCCGGTATACGTATCTGGCTACTGTTTGTACTCTGCGTGTTGGATCCCTGTCCCGATCCTGACATTACGACAGGGCCAATGGATCCTGCAAGTACAAACAGTCAGCTGGCTGCTCCTGATCCTAGGTTTGAAGCCATGGATCACAGAATGGATCAGATGGCGCTTGCGCTACAGGCTCTATTAGCTTGTGCCAATAACCCACCAGAGGAGATACGTGATACCCCTGTTTCTCCTGTCGGTTCAGGTCTAGAGGTAGCCACAGTGGGTGCTTCTTCTCACATTACCCCCCCAGTACGCTATGGTGGGGCTCCTGAGAAGTGTCGTGGTTTTTTAAACCAAATTAGTATCCACTTTGAATTGCAACCTCGCTCTTATCCTACAGATAGGGCAAAAGTAGGATTTATTATCACCCTACTCATTGAGAAAGCTCTGAGAAAGGTTAATGCAGCCAGATTACTGTTGCGCCTGAGACAGGAGAACCAAACACTGGTGGATTATGCACTAGAGTTCAGGTCTCTGGCGGCAGAAATCAAGTGGAATGAGCAGGCGTATATGGATGTATTTTTGAATGGCCTATCTGATGTAATCCTTGATGAGGTTGCTACCAGAGAACTCCCTGAGAATTTAGAGGATTTAATTTCGTTCATCTCTCGTATAGATGAACGTCTAAGAGAGAGACAGAACACTCGAGAGAGGAACCAGAGACCTTCTTTTAGGTTAGCTCCCGCTGTTCCAAGTCCTGACTCCACGATATCTTTGCTTACTGAACCTATGCAGATAGGGTATACCCGCCTCTCTGAGGAGGAAAGACAGCACAGGAGAAGAGAGGGTTTGTGTATGTATTGTGGAGCCAAGGGTCATTTACTCTCGAACTGTTCTAACCGCCCGGGAAACGCTCGCACCTAAGTCTCTCTAGAGGACAGGCCTTGGGTGTTTCTATTTTGTCCTCTACTCCTGATTATAAAGATCACAGGCTTCTGCTACCAGTTTCCTTAACTTGGGGGAAGGAAGTAGTAAGGGCTATGGCATTGATAGATTCCGGTGCTGCTGAGAATTTTATCGACCAAGCCTTTGCTAGTAAGAACAATTTCCCATCCCAGCTAAGGGAGACACCTTTGGCCGTTGAGGCCATAGATGGTAGACCACTACTAGACCCTGTTATCTTTCGTGAGACCATACCCATTAATTTAAATGTGGGTATCCTACACGTGGAGAATTTATCTCTTCTGCTCATTTCGTCTCCTTCCGTTCCCATAGTTCTGGGGTACCCATGGTTGAAAAAACATAACTCTATTATCGATTGGGAGTTAGGAGAGATACTCTCGTGGGGCCAGGGCTGCCAGGATCGGTGTTTGTGCAAGGTTTCTCCATTAGCTAATATTAACATACCGGAGAATCCTACTCAGTCCACAGAAAGACAAATACCAGACCTTTACCTAGACTTAAGGGCAGTGTTTGACAAGAAGAATGCCGATTCTTTGCCTCCACACAGGTCATTTGACTGTAAGATTAAGCTTCTACCCGGCACTATGCCTCCGAGGGGCCATGTATATCCTTTGTCTGTTCAGGAAAACTCGGTTCTAGAGGAGTATATTCGGGAGAATTTAGAAAAGGGATTCATCAGAAGGTCTTCTTCTCCGGCCGGGGCTGGGTTCTTTTTCATTAAGAATAAAATAACTGTCAGAAATGCCTATCCTATCCCACTGATTACCGAGTTATTTGATCGTCTTAAGGGCTCCAAAATCTTCACCAAGTTAGATCTCAGAGGGGCTTACAATTTGGTGAGAATCCAGCAAGGTCACGAGTGGATGACGGCATTCAATACCCGGTATGGCCATTACGAATACACTGTTATGCCATTTGGACTATGCAATGCTCCTGCAGTATTTCAAGATTTGATTAATGAGGTACTTAGGGAGTTTCAGCATGATTGTGTTATTGTTTACCTGGACGACATACTAATACACTCTAAGGAGATTGAGACTCCGAGGGGCCATGTATATCCTTTGTCTGTTCAGGAAAACTCGGTTCTAGAGGAGTATATTCGGGAGAATTTAGAAAAGGGATTCATCAGAAGGTCTTCTTCTCCGGCCGGGGCTGGGTTCTTTTTCATTAAGAATAAAATAACTGTCAGAAATGCCTATCCTATCCCACTGATTACCGAGTTATTTGATCGTCTTAAGGGCTCCAAAATCTTCACCAAGTTAGATCTCAGAGGGGCTTACAATTTGGTGAGAATCCAGCAAGGTCACGAGTGGATGACGGCATTCAATACCCGGTATGGCCATTACGAATACACTGTTATGCCATTTGGACTATGCAATGCTCCTGCAGTATTTCAAGATTTGATTAATGAGGTACTTAGGGAGTTTCAGCATGATTGTGTTATTGTTTACCTGGACGACATACTAATACACTCTAAGGAGATTGAGACTCACCATAGACAGGTCAGAAAGGTATTACACAAGCTGCTGCAACATGGTCTATATTGCAAATTGGAGAAGTGCAGTTTTGATCAGTCTCAGGTAGACTTTCTTGGATACGTGATTTCTGGGGAGGGTTTTAAAATGGATCCTGTAAAACTCCAATCTATTTTAGACTGGCCCTTGCCCAAAGGACTCAAGGCTATCCAAAGGTTTATTGGTTTTTCCAACTACTATAGGCGCTTCATTAAAGGATACTCCTCTATCATTGCGCCTATTACCAATATGACCAAACAAGGGGCTGATACTAAGTTCTGGTCTAAGGAAGCTCTGGGTGCTTTCAAGACTCTCAAGGAACTTTTTGCCTCGGCTCCCATTCTAGTCCATCCTGATACGACTCTGCCTTTCTTGCTCGAGGTCGATGCCTCTGAGACAGCAGTTGGGGCTGTTCTGTCTCAAAGGTTAGGGGTGGATAAACCGTTACACCCTTGTGGTTTCTTCTCTAAGAAATTTTCTGGGCCTGAGAGCAGATATGACATCGGGGAAAGGGAACTGTTAGCAGTCATTAAAGCCTTAAAGGAGTGGAGACATTTGTTGGAGGGGACCCTACACCCTATTACGATTTTGACGGACCACAAAAACTTGTCCTATATTGGGGAGGCTAAGCGCTTATCCTCTAGACAAGCTCGTTGGTCCTTATTCCTGACTCACTTCAATTATGTACTGACTTACAGACCTGGTTCTAAAAACTCTAAAGCCGATGCATTATCTCGCCAATATGAACCTTCTACTGTACCTGAACCAGTTCTTTCTTCTATAGTTCCGAAATGCAATATCATTGCTAATACGAATCTCAGGATTCATTCTCCATTACTGGCCGAGATCATTAAGTTGCAACATCTAGCACCTAAACAGACTCCTGCGGGCCGTCATTTCGTTCCTCCTGCTCTTCAACTGGAACTTTTACAGTGTTTACATAATAGCAAGATGGCGGGACATCCTGGTATTCGCAAAACTTACGCGTTGATCTCTAAGGACTTCTGGTGGCCTGCTTTACGGAGGGATATTGAGGAGTTCATCGCTGCATGTGAAGTTTGTACTAAAACCAAACAACCCCATACGCTTCCATGTGGATTCCTGCAACCCTTGGAGGTTCCAGAGAAACCATGGTCCTGTTTGGCCATGGACTTTATTGTCGATCTACCTATCTCTAAAAGACAGACTGTTATCCTCACCGTGGTTGACAGGTTTACTAAGATGGCACACTTCATTCCCCTGCCTAAACTCCCGTCTTCTCCCGAATTGGCAGAGATATTCGCTAAGGAGATTTTTCGCCTACATGGGATACCCTCTCAAATTGTATCGGACAGAGGCTCCCAATTTGTTTCCCGCTTTTGGAGGTCCTTCTGCTCTCAACTTGGTATTAAATTAAACTTTTCTTCTGCCTATCATCCTCAGTCTAACGGAGCTGCTGAACGTACCAACCAGAAAATTGAACAATATTTACGATGCTTTGTTTCTGAACACCAGGATGATTGGGTCGGTTTGATTCCTTGGGCGGAGTTTGCACACAACAATCTCGTTTGCGATTCTACTCATTCAAGCCCCTTCTTCATGAATTATGGTTTTCATCCGTCTATTCTTCCTTCGGATTCCCCTTCCCAGGGGGTGCCGTCGGTTGATGTTCATGTTGCCAATTTGAGGAAGTTGTGGGATCAAACTCGACAAATCCTTGAGCACAACTCTATGTTGGTCAAGAAACACGCTGATAAACGTAGAAGGGCGGCTCCGGTCTTTGTTCCAGGTGATAGGGTATGGCTGAGCACGAGGAACATCCGTTTAAAAGTGCCCTCCATGAAGTTCGCTCCTCGTTATATTGGACCCTACAGGGTGCTGACCCGTATCAATCCAGTTGCGTATCGTTTAGCTCTTCCTAATACCTTACGCATCCCGAACTCGTTTCACGTTTCATTGCTGAAACCACTCATATGTAACAGATTTTCCTCCACAATAGCCCCTCCTCGCCCCGTTCAGGTGGAGGGTCAGGAGGAGTATGAGGTTAACTCTATTATTGATTCTCGAATCTCCCGGGGGAGAGTACAATATCTGGTTGATTGGAAGGGATATGGTCCTGAGGAGAGGAGTTGGGTACCTCAGGAGGATGTTCATGCTCCCCGTCTCCGCAGGGCGTATCACTCTCGCTTCCCATCTCGTCCCGGTTCATTCCGCCCGGTGGGCGTATCTGAGAGGGGGGGTACTGTCAGGGTACCTGTGGTCTCTACCTCCGAAAGAGGTAGAGACTTAGCTGTTCCTCCATCCAGACGGTCTGATGGCTCCCTTCCCCGCAGTCTATCCGGTCATGCTAGGCCGGCCGCGAGGGAGTGACTGCCTTTTACAGCATCTAGGCAGGAAGTAGTCATCAGGACACTCCCCCGGAACAACCTGTCAGTCAATGGCTGCAGGACCAATCAGGACGCCTTGGAGGCGTGGTTACTGCTCTGAACAGGGTATTTAACAGAGCTTCTTTCATTAGCTCATTGCCCTGTCGTGGTTCTAGCTTGTTCTAGTCACTCAGTGCTTGTGTATTCTATTATCCCTTTTGGTTTTGACCCGGCTTGTTTACCTTACTCTGCTTATCTCTGTTACCCTTGATTCGGCTTGTCTCTCGCTTACCTGTCTTCTGTTACCCTCGACCTCGGCTTGTCTTTGACCATTCTATACTGTACTACTTACGTTAGTCCGGCCATTCTAAGGTCCGGTATACGTATCTGGCTACTGTTTGTACTCTGCGTGTTGGATCCCTGTCCCGATCCTGACAGGGGTTTGGCCAGGGCGCTATAGTCGGGTACAAAGCGTCTGTAATAGCCGGCTGTGCCCAGGAAAGCCATGACTTTTGTCTTGGTGTGGGGAGTGGGCCAATTGTCAACGGCCTCGATCTTAGCCGGCTCCGGCCGTTGCTTACCACATCCTACTCGGTGGCCCAAATATTGTACCTCCGCCATACCCAAATGACATTTGGCGGGTTTCAGGGTCAGCCCGGCCCCCCTGATCCTATCTAATACTACCCCTACGTGCTCTAGGTGCGCTTCCCATGTATCGCTGTGGATGGCGATGTCATCCAGGTAAGCGCATGCGAAGCTCTGGAGACCCCCAAGTAACTGATCCACCATCCGTTGGAAGGTGGCCGGGGCGTTCTTCATCCCGAACGGCATAACTCGGAATTGGTATAGACCGAACGGGGTGATGAAGGCCGACTTGGGTATGGCATCTTCTGCTAGGGGAATCTGCCAATATCCCTTGCATAGGTCTATTGTAGTCAGATACTTCCCTGCAGAGATACGGTCAAGGAGCTCGTCCATCCGTGGCATCGGATAGGCGTCCGTAACTGTCTTGTCGTTGAGGCGCCGGTAGTCTACACAGAAGCGGGTTGTCCCATCCTTCTTTGGCACTAAGACTACCGGCGAGGCCCAAGGACTTTCTGAGGGTTCGATTACGCCTAGCCGAAGCATCTCATCTATTTCCTTCCGCATCCCTTCCCGGACTGCTTCGGGGATACGGTAGGGAGGCTGTCTCAGGGGTGCCTGTCCTGGAGTCTCTACCTTGTGTATGGCTAGGAGTGTGTATCCAGGCTCCTGAGAGAATGTGACCTGTTTTGTTTTTAGTAAGCGGACAGCTTGAGCCCACTCTTGCGGCTCCAGCTGTTCACCTAGTTAGACTTTCTCTATCTGGGTCATCCCTTCGTTACTGCCCAATAGGTCGGGAAGGGGTAGGGTCTCTGTGTCTTCTCCTGCTGGTGCACAGATAGCGGCTACCTCCTCTGCCCATTCCCGATAGGCCTTGAGCATGTTGATGTGAAAGGTTCGTTTCACATCTTCATCCTCGCAGCTGGCTATCGTGTAGGTAGTGTTGCATATCTGTCCTATAACTTTATAGGGGCCCTGCCAGGCGGCCTGGAGCTTGTCTGTTCGGACCGGCCTTAATACCATGACCTTTTGGCCTATCTGAAAGCTCCGGTGCCTAGCCCGTCGGTCATACCATACCTTCTGGCGCTGTTGGGCCGCCTGGAGGTTCTCTCGCACTGTCTGGGCTAATTCCTCCATGCGGCCCCTCAGCTCCGGGACATAAGGTACAACCGGGGTCCCCTCAATCTCTGTCTGCCCCTCCCAGTGATCCTTGATGAGATCTAAGGGCCCCCTCACCCGCCTCCCATAGAGAAGTTCGAAGGGTGAGAATCCGGTCGATTCCTGCGGCACCTCTCGGTAGGCAAAGAGAAGGTGTGGCAGGAATCGCTCCCAATCCTTGTACGCCCCCGTGAACGACTTCAACATTTGCTTTAGCGTTCCGTTGAAGCGCTCGCACAGGCCATTAGTCTGGGGGTGGTATGGGGAGCTAGTCAGGGATTTAACTCCACAGGTTTTCCATATCTGCTGGGTTATCTCGGCCGTGAATTGGGTACCTTGGTCGGACAGAACCTCCTTGGGAAAGCCTACTCGGGAAAATACTTTAACTAGGGCCTCTGCTACGGTCTCAGCCTGTATGTTCGAGAGAGCTACCGCTTCGGGGTAACGGGTGGCGTAGTCTACTATGGTGAGTATATACCGCTTGCCGGAACGGCTAGGTTGGGCCAGGGGCCCTATAATGTCCACGGCTACCCTTGTGAACGGTTCTTCAATAATGGGCATGGAAACTAGTTTAGCCTTTGGGTGGTCTCCCTTTTTACCTATACGTTGGCATACCTCGCACGTTTGACAATACGCCCTGACGTCGTCGGATACGCCAGGCCAGAAGAAGTTCTGGGTTATCCGATACCCTGTCTTGCGTATTCCCAAATGGCCTGCCAAGGGTACGTCTTGCCCAATCCTCAACAACTCCTGCCGGTATTTCCGGGGAACTACCAGCTGGCGTTTTTGCTTAGGCCCTGGTGCATTACCCCGGGTCTCGGTGAGCCTGTACAAGCGGCCTTTCTCCCAGATAAATTGCTCCTTCTCCAACCCCCCTTGGACCCTCCTGGCTTTCTCTCGATACTTTCTGAGGGAAGGGTCTCTGGTCACCTCCCGCCCAAAGTCTTCTGGGGTGTCCCAGGGTAGGGGTTCTACAGTCAAGGGTAGGTTGGGTTGGCTTACCTGGGTCTCAGTAGGAAGCAGATGGCTCTCGGCAGCACGACTTTGTGCTCTGGTGGTTACTGCGTGGGCCTCCTGAGCGGGGGTAGAGGCAAACGTCGAAGTCAGGGGGCCAATGTCGTTGCCCAAGATGACTTCAGAAGGTAAGTCTTTCATGACGCCCACATGAACATTGCCAGCTCCCGCACCCCAGTCTAGGTGTACCTGTGCAGTAGGAATACGGTATACTGCCCCCCCTGCCACTCTCACAGCAATTGATTTCCCCGGTCTCTCTGATGCCTTAATAAGGTGTCTTTGTACCAACGTGATGGTCGCCCCACTGTCTCTTAATCCCCGGGCGGTTTTTCCGTTAACCATGACCAGCTGACAATGGTGTTTCCTGTTGTCCGTAATAACAGATTGTACCACGAGGGCTTCATAAAGGGTGCCCAATGGTTCTTCCTGACCCAGCTCCTGGGGATCCCAAGCCGAGTCTACACAATGGGCTGCTGCTGGTGGGCGGTAACCAGGTCGAGACCAATTTGACCTGGTGTTGTTGTCCATGGGGCAATTCTGCTTGATGTGACCCACCTTTTGGCACCGGAAGCAGCGTTGTTCCTTGTCCTCCTGGGGTGGATAGTGAGGGTTAGATGTCACCGGTCTGTTAGGAGGTCGGTATCTAGCGGCTGGTGGGTTGTAGGGCACCGTTGGTCGTGGAGGTTGTACCCGTGGCTTGACTGGGTTTGTCTTGCGGGTATCCGCATATTCATCCGCCAACTTAGCGGCCTCTTAGTGATTCCAAAACATATCCTTCTGAGACATATAGGAATGGATACTATCGTGAAGGAGCCCGACCAAAAGATTCTGGAATTACTACACATAGGAATAGATTTCAGGTTTTAAGTAGAGATGACAAAAATGAGGACTCAGATTTTTTAGAGGAATCTCCGAAGAGGAGGGACTTCCCAATAAAAAGACGGAGAGATGTGAGTTTCGAGGGTGCAGAGGAGGAAAACATAAGAAAAGAAGGGAAATACAATCGATAATCCCTATTGGGATTAATAACCTTTCTGTTTATCCCCTAAGTAATATGGAGGTTCAACTTTTAAATAAGGGACTTAAATTTGCACCCTCAAGGGATTTTAATGCTTTTTCGGCACATATAGATGTCCTTAAATACAGTAGGAAACTGTGCATTAAAAAATTCTTTTTGACCAGAGAATTAGATGTAGGAACTGTGGTACCAGAAGCTAATGATTTTAAACACTCTAAGCTCTCAAATAGATCAATTTTTTATCCAAGCTATTTGAAACAGGGAAGCATAGAGGTATTTGAAAGAGCAATAACCAGAGATTTTAGAAAGTTGAAGCCTAGAAATAGACAGAGTAATCTCACAAGTGATGAGATTAAAGCACTTAAGGGACTAAGAGAAAATGAGAACATTGTCATCAAGCCTGCAGACAAGGGCGGTAGCTTGGTAATAATGGACACAACCAAATATATTGCGGAATGTAAGAGACAACTGGGGGATCTAGATGTATATGAGAAACTATCAAATAACCCTTTGGGGACTTTTAAGAAAACCCTAACCCATTTGTTAGACAAGGGTCATATGCAAGGTATATTGACCAAAAAAGAATACGAGTTTCTTAATATCAGATCTCCCAGAACTCCGGTCTTCTATGTACTTCCTAAGGTACATAAGAGTCTGGAGAATCCACCAGGAAGACCAATAGTGTCGGGCATTATGTCCATCTCATACAATCTGTCTAAGTATATAGATGGGTTTTTACAGCCCATAGTGGTTAAAACACGCTCTTTCTTAAAAGATACCACAGACGTTTTACAATTAATTAGAGGGGTGACTTGGAAAAAAGAATTTTTACTTGTCACTTGTGATGTCACCTCACTATACACCTGCATTCCTCACGAAAAAGGATGCAGGGCGGTTCAGCAGTTTTTAATTCAGGATAATACATTGCCTTTGGAACAAATTAATTTTTTAATTGATTGTATAAAATGGACATTGGGTAATAATTATTTCTGGTTCGATGCCTCCTTTTATTTACAGCGTAGAGGTACGGCGATGGGAAGTACCTATGCACCCAGCTATGCTAATATTTTTATGGCTAGTTGGGAGGAGATTTTTATTTATGGGAACCATAGCTGGGCGTCGCAGATACATGCCTATCGCCGTTACATCGATGATTTGTTTTTTATTTGGGAAGGCACAGAACACAGTTTTAATGAGTTTTTTAAATGTATTAATAATAATGACTGGGGTATACATCTCACCTCCAATATTAGCCCCACCAGTGTAGAATATCTTGATTTGAAAATATACACTGAGGGGACTATGTTAAAAACAGAGACCTTCTTTAAGAAAGTCGACACGAATGGGTATGTCATGTACAGTAGTGGACATTACTCACCCTGGCTGAATAACATCCCTAAGGGACAGCTTCTTAGGGTTAGACGTAATTGTACAGAGGATCAGAAATTTCATATACAGTCCCAAGAACTCTTGGATAGATTCAGAGAAAAGAACTACCCAGAGGATATTTTAGAAAAAGCTTGGGAAGAAGTTAAAGAAATGACCCAGTATACACTACTTAACAAAGATAAGGGAAAAGCACCTATTTCAGCCCAAGACGCACTAGTCTTTGATTATAATTCACGTCATAGAGACGTTAGACGTATTATCAATAAATATTGGAATATACTCAAGACAGATAAAGATTTGGGACCCTTGTTGCCTGAAAAACCGTTCTTGACGTTTAGAGGGGCTCCCAATTTCAAGAGTACTCTGGTTAATAGTTACATTAAAGACAAACCAAAACAAAAAAGTATTAATGCATTTGGGGAAATCTCTGGTTTTTATAAATGCAAGATATGTTTAGGCTGCAAAAGCACACAACAAGTAGGGAATGGTAGGTTCTTTGAGTTCCAATCAGAGAGCACGAAAACTTCCTATAAGATCAGGGAACATATGACATGCCACAGTAGTAATGTAATATATCTCTTACAGTGTACATGTCATTTGCAATATATTGGTAGAACTACAAGACCACTGTTCAAAAGGATTAGAGAGCATGTATATAATATACGTAAAAGAGTAACAAGCCATAGCGTCTCCGATCATTTTAATAAAGTACATAACGGAGACCCTAGGGCTCTCTCCTTCATGGCCATAAAGAAGGTTACTGCTAATTGGAGGGGAGGTGACTTTATTAGAAAAATTGGCCAAGAGGAAATGAAATGGGTCTATTACCTCGATACTATGTCCCCTACTGGCCTAAATATTGATTTCGATCTTTTTAATTTAATTTTTTATAGTAGCTTTCTATAGACATTTTTAGACATTTATAGACATTTTTATAAAAGTAATTTTTTAGGATGTTTTTTAGTAATTTTAAGTTATTGTATTGTCATCTCTTTCTAATTATCTTATAAGATACTGAATTCTATGTATCCTCACAATATCACTCTATAGTCTTTGAACTTTTAAGAAAAAAAGGGGAAAGAGAAATCCGTTGTTTAGCGGATATACCACTTGGAAAGCTTTTTCCCTAAATTGTATAATTAGTTTCTGATTTTGTTAAAAGAGAATTCACTTAAATTACTACTGAGTATCTAGATGGAAGCTGTGGATACATATCTCCATCATAAGTGATTATACAATAAATAATTGTTTTCTCATTTTGTGTCTTGCAATTGGGAATAATAAGCCTTGCACTTTAACCAACAATATTTTTCTCTATAAATTTTTCTCTATACATTTTCTATATGTAGTTTTTAGCTTTAAATATGTAGTTATATAATAATTTTTTAGATCTTCTGATAGATATATAATGGATTTTAAGAAGGTATATTCTATGTACACCGCACATTGCACTTTTGTTACACAATTGGGTGTTAAACAGATGAGGTGAATATAACTATACGATGCATCTAGTTAACCATGTATTTGTGCTGGAATTATATGTATATATTTATTGAATATTTGCATTTGAGGTTTTTTAATTTCTCCTTTATTTCTTTCACTCCTTCCTTTTATTATAATGTTTGGAGTTTATGTGTATACTCCTGGACTTAATTGAAATGGACTGCTCCAAATTAACTAATTAGTTAGCCTATATAAAGAAAGACCCAAGGAACGTGGATTATGCTTGAAAAAGCCCCGTGGGAGGGGAGAAATGCATTGCATCTGAACAATCCGGAAGTTTTTGCACCTACACCGTGTATCCGTGTATCCATGAGGATTGAGCTGCGAGGAGGACACTCTGATTATAGACCTTCTCTCTCTTTCTCGGACTATCGGTAGCAGGTTGCAGGAGACTGGTGTTTTATATCTTTTTATGCATTGGTAATAAAGAAATTCTTGGTTTACACATATCCGGATTGGCCCACGTTCTTTCTACACTGAGTGGATCCCACGATCACTGGGGGCTGATCCTCCCTGGAGCCTGATAGTTTGGGGTGGTACTTCAACCACTCCACCATTGTGAGTGAGATACCTATTTATTTATTGTTAATTTTGCACTGTACAAACATATTGCACTAGGTGTTGTACTATTTGTATTACAGAGCCGTGTATTATTTGTTCCAGAAGCTCTGCAAGTATATCAGTCCTTTTTTTATTTATATTGGATATCCCTTGTCTGCACATATATGCACTTTGGCACTCCACATATTGTGTAAATTTCTTAAAGCACTATAGCACTTTGGTATTATTGCATTGTAATCAAATGTGTTATATGCCCTTCAGATTTTTTAGGTGTGATTAACACTGTATTTTATTTATTGTAAGCGCACTCACTATTCCTTATTACCTATTTAGCACTTAGGAGATCTCACCAGGACTCCCAGTGAGTTGCAGCTATTTGTTTCGATTTATATTGTGTATGCTCGCTATACATATATTTTCCTCCTTGTGCGCCATTTAACCTTCCGTCGATATATGTTGTCCGTAATAACAGATTGTACCACGAGGGCTTCATAAAGGGTGCCCAATGGTTCTTCCTGACCCAGCTCCTGGGGATCCCAAGCCGAGTCTACACAATGGGCTGCTGCTGGTGGGCGGTAACCAGGTCGAGACCAATTTGACCTGGTGTTGTTGTCCATGGGGCAATTCTGCTTGATGTGACCCACCTTTTGGCACCGGAAGCAGCGTTGTTCCTTGTCCTCCTGGGGTGGATAGTGAGGGTTAGATGTCACCGGTCTGTTAGGAGGTCGGTATCTAGCGGCTGGTGGGTTGTAGGGCACCGTTGGTCGTGGAGGTTGTACCCGTGGCGTGACTGGGTTTGTCTTGCGGGTATCCGCATATTCATCCGCCAACTTAGCGGCCTCTGGTAGAGTCATGGGCCTGCGATCTCTCACCCAGTCTTTGACATCCGTCTGGATGTTATCGTAAAATTGCTCCAGGAGCATTAGTTGCAAAATGTCCTCTGCGGTGGTGGCCTGGCTGCTGTTAACCCAGTTAGAGGCCGACAGGGATAACTGGCATGCCCATTCCACGTAAGAGCCTTTCGTGGTTTTGCGTGAATCCCTGAACTTTTGTCGGTAGGACTCTGGGGTTACTGCATAACGAGCCAGGAGCACTTCTTTAACCCTGGCGTAGGTATGGATCTCCTGCTCTGGCACGGTCCGGAAAGCATCAGAAGCTTTGCCTGACAGTTTGCCGGCCAATATTGAAACCCACTCTCCTCTATCTATTCGGTGCAGGTTACATTGTCGCTCAAAATCTGCCAGGTAATTATCAATTTCACAGTCTTCTTCATTAAAAGCTTTAAAAAACTCACTGTTTGGAGAACGTGTGGCTGCTTGTTGGACTGCTGCCAGTTCTAACTGTAGCAATATCTGCTGGCCAGAACATTTACAGTTTAACATACTTTTTACCTAACATTCATAACTATAAAACCATACATCACATTCACATAAAAATTACATATTCACAATCAATCCATTCAGGGGAACAACATATCAAAAAAATGGCATGAATCAGACCAGGGGTTCAAAAGTTAGTAAAGTATCTTTTAAAACCCCTGTCAGCATGGCCAAATCTGGCTTAAGCAGATTTTATAGAGGCCTCTATCCTGGAGACAAAGGGGGAAGTAATTCAATTATCCAGGGCTAGAGGCAGACTCCATTAACCACATGGTTACAAAAAGACATAAAACACTTTAAAATACATTCATTCTTGACATTTGGAACCAAACAATATAGACCTTAAATTAGCAGGGAGAGAATTAAACTGAAGCATATAGGCAATTGCATAAAAGTCCTTCACAGCCGTGGACTTTTTTCGACTTGGATATGACTCTGCTTTGTGACCTAAACGAGAGACAGGAGGATTCCCTGACCGATGGTTGGTTGGTAAGTAATGGTATGGCAACACGTCAGGCAATGACATTCCATCACCTGCACTCTTAACACTCCCATCACTACTCACATGCAGTAACACACCCAGTAAGCTTGATCTCTAACACACCTGTGCAATTCACCATTGCTGTGGATAAGGTATAACACAATACTAACACTAAATAATTTATGAATGCACACAGTAGCCACAGCTTCTATACTTTTATGTCCAATATCCATTCTGCACTGCTTCTTGCTTTTACTTGTGCACAACCTGCCCTGGGTTTAGTGCACTGCTTAACTTTCACTGAACTGCTTCCAATCGCTATAATGTTGGAGAGGCAAGTGTACTTCACATTCACACTATAAACTGACATGCCAATCCTCCGCACTCTTCCCATATGTATATTCACAACAATTCATATCTCCAACAGGTGACACAAGATATGGATTCAAGGCCTGGCCGCTCGCTTGTCACACAGCATCTTTGTCTTGCCGAGCAAGCCTACAATGAGACCTGGTCCGTAATTAACTGAACCTTTAGATCACACTTGTGTGGCCGTGCTATACTCTCCTCAAAAGGTCACTGGCATTGTCATTGACTGTTGTTGCCAACATATTTTGGTGCATCAGGGGATTCGTTCAGAATCATACATGAAGACTTCCAAGGTAAATAACCTTTTTTGATCATAAGCGTGCGAAGATGGGCCACCGACAGGCCTCTACCCCCTCCCACCTCACTCTGATCTTCACACAAGATATTGATTGACAACAATCTGGTGTCTATTTTCTAACATACCTGTGACTTATCTGCACCATGTCGCTTTAACCCATGTATCACAACTCAACTTTGAATTCTATGTGTCGTCAGAAATGCTTCAGACTTGAGAAAGGGAGGTTCTCCCGAAAGTGTTTCATTAATAAAAATCTGTTAGTCCAATAAAAAAGGTATTACAAGACACAAATGTTATATTTTTTACATCTACATCACTGGACTAATACGGCTACAATCTCTACTTTAATACTTAAAAAGACACTATAGTCACCAAAACAACTACAGCTTAATGTAGTTGTTATGGTGAGTATAATAGCTCCCTTCATTCATTTTCATGCAAACACTGCCTTTTCAGCGAAAAGGCAGTGTTTACATTGGCCCTAGGGACACCTCCAATTGTCAGATGGCCACTGGAGGTGCTTCCTGGCTCAGTGCTGCACAGTAGGCAGCAGTGCCATTCAGCATCTCCATGCTCTGCATGGGAACACTGATTTTTTTCTCATAGAGGTGCATTGATTGAATGCATCTCTATGAGGAGGTGCTGATTGGCCAAAATGTGCCGTGCCAATTTTAGCCAATCCAAAGCTTTCCCATGGATTGGCTAAACATTGTCAATTTTTATGTCACCAAGGGGGCGGGGCAGCACCATCTGACCAAGGGGGCGGGGTGGGGCGGGGCAGCACCAGCTGGAAATAAGGTGAGTTTTACATTTTTATAAGGGGGCAAGCCACCTAAATGGTGGGTTTAACACTATATGGTCAGGAATACATGTTTATGTTCCTGACCCTATAGTGTTCCTTTAACCATATAAGTTATGAATTGAAAAGAAGAAACCACAATAATCAATAAATTAAATATGCTTTATTATACAATGAAACTATATATATATATATATATATATATATATATATATATATATATATATATATATATATATATATATATATACCGTATATACTTGAGTATAAGTCGAGACCCCTAATTTTACCCAAAAAAACTGGGAAAACTTATTGACTCGAGTATAAGACTAGGGTGGGAAATGCAGCAGCTACCGGTAAATTTCTAAATAAAATTATATCCCCCCAAAACTATATTAATTAAATATTTATTTACATGTGTGTGTGTATATAATGTATGCAGTGTGTGTATATATAATGCAGTGTGTTTGTATGAATGTGGTGTGTGTGTGTATGAGTGCAGTGTGTGTGTGTGTGTATGAGTGCAGTGTGTGTATGAATGCAGTGTGTGTGTGTATGAATGCGGTGTGTGTGTGTGTATGAATGCAGTGTGTGTGTATGAATGCAGTGTGTGTATGAATGCAGTGTGTGTATGAATGCAGTGTGTGTATGAATGCAGTGTGTGTATGAATGCAGTGTGTGTATGATTGCAGTGTGTGTGTGTGTGTATGAATGCAGTGTGTGTGTATGCAGAGCCTTGGTGGGGGGTGGGCATTTTTATTATTTTTTAAAAATTATTATTATTATTTTAATATTATTTTGTTTTATATATATTATATTTTTATATTATTATTATTTTTTTAGTATTATTAATATATTATTTTTATTTTATTATTATTTAATTTTTTATTTATATTTTTTTCGTCCCCCCTCCCTGCTTGATACATGGCCAGGGAGGGGGGCTCTCATTCCCTGGTGGTCCAGTGGATGGGCTGTGTAGGAGGAGGCTGGCAGAGAGCTGTTACTTACCTTTCCTGCAGCTCCTGTCAGCTCCCTTCTCTCACCTCCGGCCCGGTCAGCTCCCCTGTCAGCAAGTCTCGCGGTGTGAGTGCCCCGCGGAGCATTGCCACGGTAACCCGTGGCAACACTCTGACCCCGCGGCTCTCGCGAGACTTGCAGTGGAGCTGACAGGGGAGCTGACCGGAACGGAGGTGAGAGAAGCTGCAGGAAAGGTAAGTTACAGCTCGCTGCCAGCCCCCAACAGGACCGCCGGGCTTATAATGAGCCCGGCAGTCCTGGTCTGTATTATGGCAATGTAAGTTGCCATAATACAGACATTAACTCGAGTATAAGACGAGTGGGGGTTTTTCAGCACAAAAAATGTGCTGAAAAACTCGTCTTATACTCGAGTATATACGGTAGTTAAGAAGGAAATATAATATATATCATATACAATGAAAACTGTTTGTATATACACACACACATCGAAAAATCTAATTCACAATTTAAAAAATTTACATTGTGCATTGAAAAGCTGTTCCCTTTCAATATATGTTTATTTTACATAGACACAAGAGCCGTTATCTTTATAATAAATAAATATATATTTTGTGAAGTGAACTTTAGGAATGAAAACGTTGCTCAGAGTGCTTTGTTAATGAACATTGAGCTCATTGAGCAGAAGTGGTCTGGGTGCCTACAGTGGTCATTTTAGGAGATAAAAATTGTATCTGGTTAAAAAGATACAGTAACTCTGCTGTATGATATCTATGTATGCACTTGTATGATATTTTCTGTATATACAAGCACAACATTAATGCATATATAATTGTACTGTGATCTTAGTACTACCTGAGAATGTATAATTGTCTGATAACTAGTGTTAGAGCTGATTGAGAGTTTGTGTGTGTGAAGATAGATTCGGATTATGAACGAATTTAAAGTGTTTTATATCGTATGGACTCATCATTGTGTGTAATGCATAGGTAATAATGGCGAGTCATGTTTAGATGGAGTTTCTACTTACGTGGAGGAGAAATGGGCCCAGGTCGCCTTTCAGAGGGTGTCCCTTGTGGGATACGGAAGTCTGTTAAAGATGGATGAAAAGTGCACATAAGTTTTTAAGGTATCCAATAATTAAAATAAAAATAATTTTGCGCATCAATATTCCAATAGTAATTTTGTATATGCCATTTTGGGATTTCAGCAGATATTTGACCTTTTGCGAGTAAATCTTAGACTAATCTGGCTATTGAATTGTCTACTGGAGGTAAAGGGAGCCTTGGGAGTGAAGTGAAAAAGCAACTCTATCAGTTTTGTAAGCAAATTCTGCATAGATTGGCTGGATTAGCAAGAATGGCATTGTTTAACGAGTTAATCCAACCATCATGACAACATCAGTGATTTGAAGTGGTCATGGTGTCTTGAGTCTGCATGTACAGAGTCTCGCTGGGAAGCGCTGCACATACAGAGATTAAGCCCTTTACTCCCGAAGGTGTAACTCTACCTCCGGCAACGTTAACTGGTGTGCCAGTCATTGGCTGATAACATTCTGCTGAATCTAAAGCGCTCAGCCAGTGAATGAATAGCCAGCAGGATTTGCATTATGCTGTGCATAAGCAGATGTCAGATCCTGCTTCACAGCAAAAAGGGTGCCCAGAAAGAGGGCCATGGTACTCTTGGCACGAGTTACGCTTTATAATAAGTAATGCTTTATTTATGAGTTTGTCCTATTTTTTTTCCTTCATTTTATAAAAAAGTGCAGATTGTATTAGAAATTGTCACTTTGTATAAATTAACTTGGTAACACTCAAGCAGACAACCGGTCAATTTACTTCCGGATTTGGTTAGCTCAGCTGAGCTAAACTCAATAGGCAGTCAATTGCCCAGCGCACCTGCCTTGCAAAGACTTCTCATTGAGCTGCATTGGGGAGTCTGTGATTGGACAGCCACAGAAAGTCTAAGGGGAGTGCTTGCAAAGACTGCAGACAAGAGATCTGCTGGTTCTGCAAGCTGTTAGACATAGTCCCAATGAAAAATGCATAATTAAATGCATGCATGTTTTCATTGAGGGTACATGTTCTAAACAGTGATTTGTATTTGTTTTGTTTTATTTGGGCAGTGGAGTGCTCCTTTAAAGCTGTTCATCATTATTTGTGTTAGTGTACTCACCAGAACTTGGCTGAGATGTGCTTGGAGCTGATCCCACACCAGAAGAGGTTGATGGACCTTTAAAAAAAAAAAAAGAAAGAAAGCAAAAAGTAAGTTCACACTTGTAATAGTGCAGTATAGTGCGCTTCAAAACAACAATGGCATCATTATAATGTAATGATATTCATTTTACCCACTGAGAGTCTGATTTGTAAGCTTTTAAGACAAAGTTGCATGCATTAATGAGGCCAAAACAAAATTCATAATAACAAATCAGATTTAACAGCTTTGAGAGAGAGAGGGGAAAAGAAAAGTGGGGGATTAAAGAGAAATCTGTTTGGAGAACATTTCTGTCAAACATGGACACAGTATCCAGGATGTGAACGATCTTTTTGGGGGATCATTCAGCACCCAGCGGGAGAGAAAAATATGGGAGGTCAAGCCAGTATGCCAGTTTAAGGCCTTAAGAGAGACAGTGAATTTATTTCACAATATTACTTTACTAATTAATAATCTTTCTACAAGCCCTGGATTACTGCAGTGGATTTATTTCAAATGGCAAATATTTGACACTTTCCTGTATCTGGCATGTGTCTAATTGTTTTATTGTCCCCCTAACCAGGGAGTGGAGTGATCTGGGATGTTCTGACACAACTGATTTTATCTGTTGGATCTCTGTAGAACTGGCTAATTTACTACAGAGAACATTCTTTAATACCCTGTGTCTTTCAGGCCTCCCCCTCCCCCTTCCTTGTTTTCTCTCTCAAAGCCGTTAACTATGATTTGTTATTAGGAATTGTGTTTTAGTGCTAAAATTTTAACTCTACTTGTTTCCTGTTTTTCAACGGCTAACACAGTACTATTTTAACTATTTTACTCACCAGCTCGCTGCTGCACAGCTGGCTCTTCCGTATCCACAGCACCAAGACTCGGGACAGCCTCTGAAAGGAGCCCGTCTTTGAGACGAGACTGCCACTCATTGAATCCCACAGCGGACTGCGACATCTTCTTTTTCACCGCCGCCTTGCAATCATAGTACCTGTAAAAACCAGCATTAGTTATTAAGTACATAAGAAATTAACAACAAGTTAACAACCTCTTATTAAAAATATGACGGCTTCCTTCCATTATCAGGTTAGCCTTCACACTGACTGGGGAGTATAAGATTAAATAATAATCTGGGTAGAATTTTTCAATAACATTCTTTTTAAAAAGTCTAGGTTTTTAAAGACTGACATTAGAAGTTGCATTGAGAACTGATACAAAGAGCATGTTTATTCTACATTAAACCTAGGCAGACATTAATTTACATTTAACCAAAATAAAAGACTTGCGCTGTGATTTTTTTTTTTTTTTTAAACACTCCTTGCACCATAACCACTACAGCATGGTTTGACTACCATCACTGGGGCAGATTTAGGGCACTCCTTGTACAATAACCAGTGTTCTGTTTTAGTAACGGTTTTCTGAGTATTCTTTTAAACACAGTTGCATCATATGCACTGTGTGGCTGAATCTGGAGTTTCAAATCTTAGAAGAGCTCCTGTGTTGTCTTTGAGAGAGAGGGGGGAGGGGGGGGAGGGGGGACAAAAACAAAAAAACACCACAACCACCTCGTCAAATTGCATTAATTTTCCACACAGTCTTTATTACAATCTTAATTTTCCAAGCAAGAAGATATAGGCTCACAACCGTGATCATCAGTTGAGACTAAGGTTAATATAATTTCTGTGTGTAATGTAGTAAATCCAATAGTGCATTAATGACACACCCATCTATATCTAAAGTGATAAAATGTGACATTACAAGAACATGCAACTCCTCCCTACCATTACCGAAGAGGTAAATGTAAAAAAACACAAATGAAAATTAGTGAAGCTACTTCAAAAAGGTCACACAATATGTGCACCCAGTTTTAAATAGTGCAGATATACATTACAATATTTGCATTTATTATTGTCTGCTGTTAACGTGCTAAGTTAATAAATATTTTTTGGAACAAGTAATATTGTGTGCCTATATGTTTTTTTTTACATTTGAAGGACCACTATAGGCACCCAGACCACTTCAGCTTAATGAAGTGGTCTGGGTGCCAGGTCCATCCAGGATTAACCCTTTCTGTTGTAAACATAGCAGTTTCAGAGAAACTGCTATGTTTACTTATGGGTTAATCCAGCCTTTAGTGGCTGTCTCATTGACAGCCGCTAGAGGTGCTTCCGCGCTTCTCACTGATTTTCACAGTGAGAAGACTCCATTGAGAATGCTTTCCTGTGGACTGGCTGAATGCGCGTGTGGCTCATGCCGCACATGTGCATTCAGCCGATGATGAAGAAAGGAGGAGGAGAGTCTCCAGCGCCGAGGGAGCCCAGTGCTGGAGAAAGAGATACGTTTTAACCCCTTCCTCCCCTTAGAGCCTGGCAGGAGGGGATCCCTGAGGGTGGGGGGGACCTGGAGACCGTATAGTGCCAGGAAAACGAGTATGTTTTCCTGGCACTATAGTGGTCCTTTAAGAGATATAAAATATGGCGTATACTTTTGATACTTTTGATAAAGCCTCTGGAGAGGCGAAACGCGTCAAGTGGGACCCCCTTATTTTTGGACATTTGTACCTATACTTTTATATGTGATATTTTATAATAAATAGTCTATTTTATACATTTTAGACATCTATTTTTTATTATTTTATATTATTACTCTTTTATGTCCTGTTAACTACCTGGTGCCATCATATCCTTAGGTGGGGATAGTACCACCCATGCTGTGATAACTAGAGCCGGTCTTGCTCTACAAATTGTAAGTACATTACTTTATCCTACTACCCTGATTTTATAGTACTTACTACACTATCAGAGCGTCTTTTTCTCTTTTATCCCCATTGTGCATTTGGAGGACCAGTACCATCTTTACCATCTTGCATCCTTAGACGGGGATTATACCGTCCACGCTGAAAAAAGTAGAGCTCTTATATAGCTCTACCGTATGTGAGTGTTTTTCTTACAGTTACCTAGCACAAATATTTGCACTGTTATATACTGTATTGCACTATTATTTTTTTCTGTTTTATTATTCCGAGGTATTTTACCAACTTTTCCTCGCAGAGGTGTATGTACGTTTAATATTTGGGCGCAATATACGCCATATTTTAGATCTTCTGTTTCACCAATACACAAGGTTTGGGAATCCTTGTATTGTATACAGCAGCCCCCATTGTTATTTTATGTTATAGTGAGCGCCTATATACCCTGTTTTTTCCTCGTCCTTTAAGAGAGTCTAATGACTAAAAAGGAATAATGGGGAATTTGCAATAACATTTCTATTCAGCTCTTCATCCAGAAAAGAAACATTGGCCTAGTTTTTATAATTCCCCTGCAAATTCAACTAAATTTTTTTTATTGGTGACTGACTATAGAAAGAATAAGAATTAGTTACCTGTGCCTCACACAGTTGATGTTCATGCACTCCTCTTCAACAGAGTTTACAGCATCCCTTATCCTGGCCCAGGCAGCCTTCTTCCCCGATGATCTGGCAGAAATGAGTATGTCTTTTTCCTGGATGACGGCAGCCACCAGCGCACAGTTTTCATTATTGCTGAAAGGGGGGGCCCCGTGATATTCCTCCAAGGGGTGCCTCCTCAGTTGAGGAGTCTGTACTGCTACAGATGAGGGGGCTCTCGGGCAAATCCTCCCCAACAACCTTCCTTCTACCCTCCTCCCTGGGAGCCTCTTCCATGCCTCTAGAACGCCTACCTTCCCTCCCACCACCCTGCCTGGGCAAACCCTCCCCACCTCCACCCCCCTCCCCGCCCCTAGTACGCTTACCTTCCCTTGCACCACCCTCCCTGCCCCTAGAACGCCTACTTTCCCTCGCACCACCCTCCCTGCCCCTAGAACGCTTAGCTTCCCTCGCACCACCCTCCCTGTCCCTAGAACATTCAGCTTCCCTCGCACCACCCTCTCTGCCCCTATAACGTCTACCTTCCCTCGCACCACCATCCCTGCCCCTAGAACTCCTAGCTTCTCTCGCACCACCCTCCCTGGCCCTAGAACGCCTAGCTTCCCTGGCACCACCCTCCCTGCCCCTAGAACGTCTACGTTTCCTCCCACCACCCTCCCTGGGCAAATCCCCTACAACTACCCCACTACCATCACTCTCCCTGAGGGACTCCCTGCCAGTGCCAGCCACAACTTGTCAGGGTACCTGAAGTCTCTACCTCGGAGGAGGTTAGACTTCCCGACGGCCGTTCTCTCAGCGGGGCTGATTCATCCAATCCTCACAGCTCTCAGAGTCATTCCCACGCCGGCCGCGAGAGTCCCGCTTCCTTTTATGACACGACGCTCAGGAGCCGACGTCATGACGGCAATCACATCCCGACCTGTCAATCTAGTTCGGAACAACGAATCAGGGCTCGGCAAGGGCAGAGTCATCAATTAAAGAACCAGGGATGTGTGTAATGGTTCATTGCCCTGTCGTGGTTCTAGCTTGTCTGGTTCCTCAGTGCTCTTATGTCTATTGTTCTATTTGGTTTTGACTCGGCTTGTACTATCGTTCCTGTTTACCTCTCGTGTCCTTTGACCTCGGCTTGTCTCTCGCTTACCTGTTCTCTCGTTCCCTCGACCTCGGCTTGTCTCTGACCATTCTTTGCTTTCTCCTTACGTTAGTCCGGCCATTCTAAGGTCCGGTATACGTACTCCTCTCCTGTTCGTACTCTGCGTGTTGGATGCCTGTCCCGATCCTGACACAACTACCCCACTACCACCACTCTCCCTGGGGGACCCTACACTGCCCTCCCTACCGGACAGAATTTGCTCTCTCTCACACACTCCCACTTGCTTGTTCACACACAAATTGCTTTCTCTCTACTCACTCTCTCTGCTCACTCTCTCTGCTCACTCTCTCTACTCACTCTCTCTGCTCACTCTCTCTGCTCACTCTCTCTGCTCACTCTCTCTGCTCACTCTCTCTGCTCAGTCTTTCTGCTCAGTCTTTCTGCTCAGTCTTTCTGCTCAGTCTTTCTGCTCACTCTCTTTGCTCACTCTTTGATCACTCTTTGCTCACTCTCTGCTCCTAAACTCTTTGCTCCTAAACTCTCCACAAAGATGGTGTCACATGGGTAGGTTTATATAGTGAGCAGAATGTTGCATGCTGGTAGTACTCCCTGATTGGCTGCACTATCTGTGCAGTGAAAATCAAAATATCATCCATTTTGTAAACTGTATAATATATATTACACTAACACTACACTAACACTACACTACTAAATATTAAGGGGTTAAGGACACATGACATGTGTGACATGTCATGATTCCCTTTTATTCCAGAAGTTTGGTCCTTAAAGGGTTAATATTAAGTGGTCTGGGTGCTGGTGTGGTCCACTAGCGGTGTAAACATTGCGGTTTAAAAAAAAAAAAACACATAAATGCTTATTTTTCCGAAATCTCCGAAGTTCCGAAGTGTCCGAAGTCGCCGAAGTGTCCGAATTCTAACTCTTACAGATCCAGCTGAGTCAATTAAGAATCTGATGAAGGAAATAGAAGAATATAGTAATGTCTCAAATTATAAGATAAATATAGAGAAAACCATAGTGATGTTTAAAAACTGTAACAAAAAATGGATAAATGAATTCCTCAAAACTTATGGTTTTTTGGATGCTAACGGTAGCTTTGAATATTTAGGCGTATTACTATCGGATAATATTGATAAAATAGTGGAGATTAATTACAAGAGGTTGTTGAAGTCTACTGGGATAACGCTAAAAACATGGAATCATCTGTTTTTTAGTTGGATGGGAAGGATAAACATAATCAATTAGTGATGTCCCGAACAGTTCGCCAGGAACCGTTCGCCGGCGAACATAGCGTGTTCGCGGTCGCGAACACACGCGATTTTCGGTCCGCCCCCTATTCGTCATCATTGAGTAAACTTTGACCCTGTACCTCACAGTCAGCAGACACATTCCAGCCAATCAGCAGCAGACCCTCCCTCCCAGACCCTCCCACCTCCATGACGAATAGGGGGCGGACCGCACACGCTATGTTCGTCACCGAACGGTTCCCGGCGAACTGTTCGGGACATCACTATAATCAATGCGTATATAATTCCAAGATGGACTTACTATTTTAGAATGGTTCCTTTAAAAATTCCCTTACCTTGGTTAGATATTTTACAAAGGTTAATTAAGAATTTTATCTGGAAGGGGAAAAGACCTCGGATCAGTGTAGATCAATTAACGAATACTATAGGGCAAGGAGGCGTAAATTTTCCAAATATAATAAGTCACTACGAAGCCACTATTATATATCACACCCAGCTATTGACAAAGAAAGAGTCTGAAAAATTGGGTTGGTTTGGATTAGAGACCCAAACACTGAATAGGAAAAGATTAATCAAGTATATCTGGCAACCTAAGAAGCATGGAGAGGTACTCGGCAACAAAATTCTTTGCCATTTACTGAATGAATGGTTATTGATAAAAAAAAAACTAAAAATTTTGGGAAACATCTACGGGTTTATGGAGATAGAGTTATTAGAGGTTTTCATACCCGATTTAAAAATAGACTCTTGGAGGGATCGGAATATTCAAATATTAGAAGACATATTATTTAGAGATAAAATTAAAGATTTCTCAACTATGTCTGAAGGGTTTGGCCTTCCTCAATTGGAGACCTTTCGTTACTTAAGAATAAAGTCCTACTAAGGGAAATTTCTTGCAACTAACAATTCTATCAGTAGTAGTCTTATAACACAGATTTTTGGAAATGAAAGCTTAAAGAAAAGCATGGCTAAATGCTATGCTTTGATAAGATCGACCCCCAAAAATATAATATCCAAACAGATAAAGAGTTGGGAAAAAGAATGTAATTTAAAAATAGAATTTACAGAATGGGGCAATATGTTTGTACAGTTAAAAAAAAAACAAAAAAAAACATAATACGATTCTGTTTGAGACACATTATAAAATTTGTTATCGTTGGTACTTAGTGCCAAGCAGATTAAACAGAATCAACCATAGTGAGTCCAACACATGCTGGAGATGTGGAACTGAAGTTGGTAGTTTTGTTCATATGTGGTGGAATTGTAAATTAATTAAGAAAATCTGGGAGGAGGTTTTTAGAAAACTATATGTATGGGACAAAATTTTGATAGATCAATCCCCAATCACGGCTCTTTTACATCTCCACTGGCATGATCTACGTCCACATCAACAATTCTTAGTAAGTCATGCTTTTATAGCGGTAAAGATATTGATAGCCAGAAGATGGAAAAACTCTATGGTAATTGAGTGCAAAAATTGGGAAAAACAATTAGCCATACAGCTTAAGAATGAGAGCTTTATTTAGAACCAAGGAAATGTACGAAAATATAAAATGAGTAAAAAATGCTTGCAATTGTTAGAAATGTATGAGTAGTTTAACATGTCACTTCATAAGGTTTCATAATGAAGTGTCAAATATTTTTTTTTCCAATGTATTTTATTTTTGTTCACACAAAGTGTGCATAAAGGAATGGGATACAGAAAATAAAAAGGGAACAGGGAATGGGGAATGGGGGACAATGTTACATAATACAACATACATCACATATCACATAGGTCCCAACAACCGGTTATACAAAAATCAATCCATGGTACATTAATCAACCCGCATCATGTACTTGTGATCACCCGTCTGTCCGGGCTCCAAACACGAGATCCCCTGAGTTGTGTACCTTATTACTAGCTATTTGTGGCATCTCTGTGACAGTGAGGCGTAGTAGAATGTTGGGGAAATGGAGAGCATGGGGAAGGGGGGCAGCAATCGGTATATCATGGGCCAATACGTGGAGGGCTTCTATATTAACGTAGAAAAGTTAAGTTAAGGTGTCTTGTATAGGATTACCATTTTAAGTATTCTTTTCCCTCTTTGTTTTTTTTGTTTTTTCTTCTAGTTATATTTGGCTTAGTCAATGTGGTATTAATCCTTCTTTTTATAGTCCACCCATCTGTGCCATCTTATCCTGTGTTTATGCTGGTTGCCGTTTAGTCGGCTTGCCATAGTTTCGTAAGCGTGCGCCGAGTCTATTCTGTCTAGAATTTCAGTCATTGTAGGCGCTGGTTCGGCCTTCCACTTGTGGGCTATAGCTGTTTTGGTTGCCATGAGGCAATGAATCAATAGGTAAATCTCGTCTACAGGTAGGGGGTATGGGAAGATGTGTAGTAAAAAGCATTCTGGTCTCAATGGGACCGTGATCCCCAGCTTGTCGCTTATGTGCTGCGCTAAGGACTGCCACATCACAGCAATCTTGGGGCAAGACCAAAATATATGGTAAAGGGTCCCTATCTGCTCATGACATCTCCAGCATAAGTTATCCGTCCCCGGATAAATATGAGCTAACCTGGACGGGACTAGATACCATCGCATGGTTAATTTGCAAAATGCTTCCCATTGGGAAAGACTTTGGGATGCCTGTTTTGTCTTTTTTTGAGCCAGATACCACGAGGTGACTGGGAATTGTTTCCCTATGTCCGCTTCCCATTTCGCCATATACGAGGATTTGGATGCTATGTCTCGGAGAGAGAGTGTGTTATAGCACATGGACAGAGCTTTTACTTTTGGTAGATTCCCCATGCATTTGTGGAGAAATGGTGGTAGTAGATTGGAGTCTGGTAATCTGAGCTTGCGTTCCTGTACAATATTCCTAATTCTTAAGTATGGGAACAGTTCCCTTGGTGGTAGTTGGTATTCCCTAGCTAGAACCGGGAATGGTTTGATACCCGCAGTGGTCAGTAAAGAGCGCACAGTGTGAATCCCCTGACGCAGCCAGGGTTCAAGCTGCAGGTTGGTCATTCGGGTAGTTAATGCCCGAAGTGGTGCTGCAAGGAGCATGTCGGTGCTTTGTAAAAAGAACGGGGTAGTCTGCTTCCACGTTCGGAGCAGTGTTTCGGTAGTGGGTAGTACGTAACCAGGTTTATGGGATTTCAATCCTGCCCATAGAGCTAGTGGGAGTGAACCAGTAGTTATACATGCATTTTCCAGCGCGAGCCATACCGGAGGAGATGGTCGTTCGAGGACTGTGATTCCCTGGGCCATTAGTGAGGCTTTATAATATAATTTAATATTGGGTATGCCCAGCCCACCTTTTGTAAAAGGGCGCCAGAGCGATCTCTGCTCTATCCTTGGGGGTTTCCTTTTCCAAATGTGTGCGTTAATTATGGCCTGAAATTGCTTTAGAATAGAGTTCCGGATGGAAATGGGCAGAGTGCGAAAAAGATATAATATATGCGGCAGCGTCATCATTTTGACGGTGTGGATCCGTCCCAACCAGGATATCTCCTTTCCTTCCCATTCCTTAGTTTGTTGTTCTAATTTGTGCATGAGCAGGACGTGATTTTCCCTAATTACCGCCGAGTGAGTTACTGGCAATTTAATGCCCAGATAGGAGAGGGAGGTTTTCCTCCAGTCGAAGGGGTATTGCAGTTTCATTTGGGCAAGTGTGGAGGAGGTGAGCCCTATCGCTAGTGCCTGTGTTTTTTTGGCATTATTTTTGTAATATGATACCTTCCCGTATTCTTCCAGCAATTCTAGTAGTTTTGGAATGGTAGTTTCCGGTTGTGTTAGAAATAACAAAACATCGTCTGCAAAAAGGGCCATCTTTTGGGCCCCTATTGGGGTATTTAGGCCTGCTATCTCGGTTTCTAACTTAATGCGTCTTATTAGGGGTTCCATGCAGAGGATAAATATTAATGGAGATAATGGGCACCCCTGCCTTGTACCATTCGTTATCCGGAAGGGTCGTGACAAAAACCCAGAATTGAATATTTTGGCTGCAGGTTTGGAGTATAAGACCATAATGCTAGTTAAGAATGTTGACGGGATACCCATACTTGCCAGCACAGCTTTCATGTAGGTCCAGTTTATGCGATCAAACGCCTTTTCTGCGTCTAAGGCTAACAATATTCCCCTTTGGTGAGTAGTATGGGCCCATGAAAGTAGGTTTAAAAAATGGCGGGTATTGTCCCCCGGTTGCCTGGTTGGGACGAATCCTGCCTGTTCTGGAGAGACTAGGTCCAGCAAAATAGGTTGTAATCGCATAGCTAAAAGTTTGGCATATAGTTTTGTATCCGCATTTAGTAGCGAGATGGGCCGCAGATTCGCGCATTCAGTGGGCGGTTTGCCTGGTTTAGGTAGTGTAACAATGTGGGCTAACAACATCTCCTCCGGCATGGATCCCGCTTCCGTAAAGAAGTTAAAGAGTTCTGTCAGATGCAGTGTTAGGTGTGCCTCAAATGTGGTATAAAAATAGTTGGAGAACCCATCCGGGCCCGGTGCTTTATGTTTGGGGAGTTTGCGTATTGCGTTACGCACTTCCTCCTCCGTAAACCTAGCCTTCAACATGGAGCATTGACTATCATTCAGACGTGGCAAGTCCGCTTTCTGTAGGAAGGTTTCTACGTCCAACTCAGTTGGTTGGTGTACACTTTTGTCCTGCTAAAGGTTGTATAACCTATCATAAAAGGATGCTAATTCATTTACTATTTCCTGCGGGTTAAATAGTTTGGTCCCTGCAGCTGATGTCATGTATGGGAGTTTGGATTGTGTGTATTGGGACTTTAGACGGTGCGCAAGCAGTTTGCCTGCCTTGTTCCCTTGCATGTAGTGGGTGAGTTTCAGTTTACGGAGCCGTCGCTCCATAGCTACTAAAGAGACTGCCTGTAGCTCTTTCCTGATGTTCATAATTTGTCGGGATAAAATTTTTGTTGGTCTGAGTTTATTTTCGCTGTCTAATGTTTTGAGTCGTGTCGTCAGTTCTTCTACTTTGGTGCACTCCTTTCGTTTGGTTATAGACCCTATTTGGATGAGGAGGCCACGCAGTACGGCGTTAAGGGCCGCCCACTTAGTACCAATCTGTGAGGGGTCATTTCGGTGGTCAGCGTAAAAGGCCTCTATGGTTGCGCCCAATTTGGTGACCGTATCGTCATTGTCTAAAAGGGATTCATTCAGGCGCCACGTGCTCCAGCCACGTGCTGGGTACATGGCTCTGAACGTGGTAATTACTGGAGCGTGGTCAGACCAGGTCCTGTCACCTATTACTACATCCACGATATTTACTATGGAGCTTTTATCCACCAAACACATATCGATACGGGAGTAGGTGTGGTGTACCTGCGAAAAATAAGTGTAGTTTATGTCCGATGGGTATAGGGTTGCGCCATGTATCATAGAGATCGTTACTGTGGAGAAGTGAGCTAAATGTGAGCTAAATGTGTGGCTCATTACTGTGGCTTGCTGTAGTGGGTATTTCCCATCGATTCGTTTTATATCTAGGTCTGGATTCAGCGTGCAGTTGAAGTCGCCACAAATTATGGTATGTCCTACATGTAGTTTGGTTATTTTGGTCAGTGCCCTCTTAATAAAAGCTGTTTGAGAGTTATTAGGTGCGTATACGGACGCGATCGTAAGTTGCATACCATTCAACGAACCAACTACAATTAATAATCTAAATTCGTCTTTATATATCTGAGTAAGCTGGAAAACCCAGTCTGCATGAAACAGGATGGCTACACCCCTCGTTTTATTAGGTGAGAGGGCATGGAAAGTTTGGGGGTATTTTGAAGAGTGTAGGTTAGGGGGTTTTTTTTGTGCACATATGAGTCTCCTGTAAGCATACTATGGCAGCGTTGGATTTATGAATTTCTCTAATCGCTGAGCTACGCTTAAAGGGGCTGTTTAGGCCATTCACATTCATACTAAAGCATTTAAAGTGGTACGACATTGTTTAACAGAGTTATGCTTGCTATAGAGCATGTTGGGGCGGATCTTGAAATATTGCCGGGTAAGGCCCATGAGATAATGAGCGGTAATACCTTAACGTGGCTTTGGACCTTGCTAGGTTTCAGATAGACAAAGGGGATTGCTGCCATCGGGGGATGGGGTAGTGAAACAACAGGGATAAACCAAACTGCAAACAAATTAAGTATGTACAATTCCTCTCGAACATGAGAGTATATCATGGGGTACAATGGGGAGCCTATGCGCTCCATGTCCATTGAAACTCCCTTGGGGGTGCGTGCGGAGCGGGTCCGCATCCGGGCCAAATTTTTGTAAAGAATCACATCTCCCTTTCAGTTCCAACAATTAGTAGGGGTTATAGGTGTGGATAGCAGCCTTCCTTCACCTGCAGGCTGTCGAAATGTCAATCAAGGGTAATCATTCGTCACCAGCTACCTAGCCACGTTCAGGGCGTCCCACCAGAGAACGCGCTCCTCAGCTTTCTAACTATTAGTGTGTTCCCCGAAGTCGTGGGGAGCCCACGCTACTTCTCCCTGGGCAGCGTCTGTGTACCCTCCCAGGACCCAAGGGATACGCCGTCAGTCGCATTCAACTATTTACAGATTGTACCATATTGCAGATATATGTATCAGACAACCCCTCCCCCGCTATTATACATTATAGTAGTATAAGCATAGAGAAACACCCCCTAAGACATTTACATGGCATATTGAGTAGAATCAGCCCATTGACATATAACATTATCCAGATTAACACATAAATTGGGGTCCTCAGGCCCTAAATGGAGGGTACTCCGTGGGGCGTGAGGAGGCATACATATAGTAAGCATTGGTCATTATAGGCGACAATTGCTAAGTCGTTATAAAACAAATCTATGCATTATTACTATGTGAGGGTTTTTTTTTTTTTTTATATAACTTTGTGACCATTTTTTTTTTTTTTTTTTTGTGTTTTGCTTCCCTCATTAACTATTTACAATGGGACATTCATCATACTAATACCACTCCCGACGTCTGTCGACAGCGGTCATCAGCGACTTGAGATTGGGGAGTCCACACGGAAAGCAGGTGACCTGTAGGTGCTAGTCCTTGGTGCAGGTATAGACTCAAACCGCAGCAGAACGTTCAGTTAGGAAGACATCTCGTAGCCTATATTATAGGGAAATCAGGCAAATTTAGAAGGCTGCTTTTCTTCTCCGTGTGTTAACGAGGTGGAGGGCCTACCATCTTCCATTCCGCCCGGATATGTTTCAAGGAGGCTGTCTTCTCTGCAGGTTCAGGGGGGTTCCCATGTGCGTTCCAGAGGCCCCAGGACTTCAGTGTAGCCAAGCCCTCGTTCGGGTCTGCCACGACGTGTAGTTTGTTGTTTCGCCATATGAGGAGCTTCGTGGGGAAGCCCCACCGATATGCCTGCCCGTGATTCCGCAGTGTTTTGGTCACGGAGGAAAATTCTCTTCTCCTGGCCATGGTCAGGGCTGACAGGTCGGCAAATATCGAGATCTTATCATAGGGCTCGGGTAGCTTTGGGGTGGACCTTGCTGCTTTTAATAGCGCTTCTTTGGCCTTGAAATAGTGGAAGCAGACAACAATGTCACGCGGCACTTCTGCGGCGAGTCGGGAGGGCTTGGGCGTGCGGTGGGCCCTGTCCAGTTCCCACGTGGCAACAGTTACATCAGGTACCAGTGTGGAGCACAGTTCTGTGACATAGGGGGTGATTTGGTCCGCACTCACCGTTTCCACTATTCCCCGGAACCTCACATTGTTCCGGCGGGAGCGGTCCTCCATGTCCGCCATCTTGTGCCATAATTTACTGTTTTCTTCCTCCAGAGTAAGTATTTTGTCCGCCATTGTGTTGTGGGCAGAGCTCAGCTCCTCCGTCCTGCGTTCAATCTGGTCTGTGCAGTCTCCCAATTCCGCCAGTTCTTGATGAATGACGGAGATTATGGTCGTGAAGTCTTCTTTTAATGAGGTCCTCAGGTCCATGAGCATTTCTTTTAGGTGCTCTTTGGTCACAAGTCCGCCATCCGATGGAGGTGGCCCGGGCAGCTCATTGCCGGAATCGTGCACAGGAGACTGTGTCCTGCTGTCGGCGCCATCTTGGGCTTGCTTCTGTCGGTCTTTCTTGTTTTGGCGGACTGTGTCCGTTAGTTTCAGTTGTTTCGATGGCTACATGGTCGTCCGGTAGTCCTCTCAGCTTACCCCACTATTTGCGGTATTTAAAATCAGGGATTTGCCGTTTTAATTCGGTATTTTGGCCCGGTATGTGCGGAGCTCCTACTCCATGCGTCCGTCCGTGCCGGAAGTTGGACACGCCCCCGAATTGTCAAATATTTGATATATATAAAAGGTAATATATGTATGCTGTATCCTTATCCCACTATGTCTTTGTTTTATGTTTGAGGAATGTAAGAAAAACTGACCTATAGTTTGAATGTTGTATGTGTCAGGGTACCTGAGGTCTCTGCCTCTAAAAGAGGTAGAGACTTAGTAGTTTATCCATCCAAACGAGCTGTTTCCTTCGTTCCTCGCGGTTCATCCAGTCACTTAAACACCGACCGCGAGGAATCCACGTCCTTTTCTAGCAGGACGCTCAATACGTGACGTCATGACGCTATCACGAGCGACCTGTCACTCAAGTGTCCGATATCCAATCGGTACTTGTCAGAGGCGTGTTTACCATCCGGAGCCAGGGTATTTAAGCTTACTTCTCACTTCAGCTCATTGCCCTGTCGTGGTTCTAGCTTGTCTAGTCACTCAGTGCTCTGGTATTCTAGTTTGCTCTATTGGTTTTGACTCGGCTTGTTGTACTACCCTGCTTATCTCTGTTATCCCTTGACCCGGCTTGTCTCTCGCTTATCTGTCTTCTCGTTCCCTCGACCTCGGCTTGTCTCTGACTATTCTCTATTACTCTCGGTACGTTAGTCCGGCCATTCTAAGGCCCGGTATACGTACCTTTCCACTCTTTGTACTCTGCGTGTTGGATCCCTGTCCCGATCCTGACAGTATGTTATTATAATAGTATTGGATTTTATTTTTTATATGAGATACTTGTATATTATTATATGTCCAAAATCAAATAAAGATTTATACAAAACATAAAAATAAAACCAGATTTTGAGAACACAGATGGGCGATCATCGATAAAGATAAAAAAAATCCCCGATAGCTAGGCATTTCCAATCTATGCATGATAGTGATCCAATACATATTTTTTAGTGAGAGAAATAGAACTAATTCCTGAAAAGAATAATACTTTAAACAGGAAACAACGGGGGCGGAGCTAACCACGAGCGCTAATGGACGCTTGCTGAGAGAGCTCCGAGACAGAGACCGGGCAATCCATAGCCATCAGGCACTAACCACAACATGGGACACCCCAAATGCCACTCTACAGCCCCTAACACATCGGGCAAACAGCCCGCGACAAAATCGGGCACCATGACTAAATTTCTCATGGATCAGACCGGCCGGCAAAACAAGGCTTCAGGACCCAATATGGCGCCGGACGACCCGGCGGATCAATCCTCAGCTCCATCCAGCCCAGCAGCATCAGACATCATGTCACTCACCTCAGAGGCTAACAGGGACAGAGACCTGAAAGAGATACTGAGAAACCTCCCTTCCAAGCAAGATTTGGCAGCTATGCTGCAGAAACTGGAGATGACCTTTCAGAAAAAAATGGATGACATTTCCACAGAAGTCAGACAGGTCAGTGAGAGGGTTAACTCCCTAGAAAACGATCATGACTGCACATGCACACAACTACAAGCATTGCAAAGCACTGTAACAGCTCACAACTCACAAATGGCAGCAATGTACAGGACACTAGATGATCTTGACAACAGGGGGCGCCGTACTAATCTAAGAATTAAAGGCATACCTGAATCAGAGGGGGAAAACCTACACACCATCCTACAAAATCTATTCAATTGATCCTCCAAATAGATGTAACAACGCCTATCCTGTTAGACAGAGCACTCAAGCCAAGAAATCTTAGAGCTGACACTCCTAGGGATGTGATCTGCAGATTTCATTACTACAACATTAAAGAGGACATCCTCAGAAATCTCAGCCAGACATCCCAACCACTTCTGTATCATGGAAAGCCTGTACAGATTTACCCGGATCTATCCTGGATGATCCTCCAGGCACGGCAAACACTAAAACCGCTCACTGACCTTCTAAGATCCAGAAACATACGATATAGATGGGGATTCCCTCTCGCCATTACAGCAACGTACAATGGAGTCATGGCAACCCTCTCTTTTACCTCTGCCTTAAACCTGCCGGAAGTGTACATCCCGGACTGGTATGGTCCAGTCCAACCACCAGCAAAACAACACAATGGGCTAGGAGGGAGAGGGCAAGCCCTTGCGAAAAGGCGCAATAACGACCAAGCACCGCACCAAGACGGACAAAGGCCACAAGCCGGACCTCACACACAGTAAAGAAACCCTCTAGAAACTCCACCGGTCATCACCCATCTACATCACGCTAACAATGACTGAGGAGAAGGAGACTCATTATGTCCCACCACACCCAGGCCGTATCTCGCCTCTGCCCGGACCGGATTGCAGAACCTTGCAGAGACTATGCACTGACCCAGACTCACACCAAAACCGAAAAGAGACGTACCCTTGCCTTATCGGTACCATGCAACCAAGGACAGCGCACCCAATTACCCCACCACCCCCTGCCAACTGGCCAAGACAGTTTGTTTTTTCCAAGCGGCACCACAAGAATCAACTCCTCCAAGCCCAAAGACACATGCAGTGGCCATGCGCCACTGTCAAACATGGACTAAGATCTGGTCGCATGCGGACTTTGCAGCTTTATGACCTGGGAGGACTCTAGTCACAGAGTGGCCACTTATCCTTAGGCGGTACCTGGAGGAGAGCCAGCTGAGTGGTAATATAAATGCCTCTTGGGAACAGATACATTATGTTAATATATCTGGCACCTTCACACCTCTTCCTCTCTCCCACTCTCCCCTCTACTTTTCTCTTCATCGACTCCAACCTCCCCAGTCCGCCTGTCGTGTGTCCCCACTCCCCTTACTCATTTATTTCTGTTATGACAGTGTGACTTTTTGGCTCTGAAAATATAAGTTTATATATCTATGTATCACACTATATATCACACTGACATGCTCTAAATAACAGCACTGGGCTGGTAATCCTAAAGTTTACCACACCAAAGTCAGGAACAGAATGCATGATGGGATGGTGGACATCGGGCCTGGCGGGGATGGAAATTGAGATGTGCTAACCTTTCACGGACCAGTAGCCTATCTATTAGGGTAAACACACAATTCCGGACCGAGTGCTGCCACCACCACTCTCCACTCCTACCCAACCTGACCGGTGGACACTAATTGTCCCATAACATTATTATACCCCCAAGCCTGATTCACCAATAAAATCAAATTAGAAAATAAGGATAGCCCGTCTCTATAGGGAGACGTTTTGTAGAAACACTTGACCACCCCCCCAACCAACTGTTGGTGTTTCTCTAACCGCGAGTGGAGCGCTAACCACAGGCTACGTGGTGCTGTTTCAACTTCCCTTGAACCTAAGTGTCACTAGGGGAAAGCCACCGTCAAATAAGGCTGTGCTACTCCACACCCAGAACCATCTCAATTTCCAGCTCTACAGACGCAAGAGCTGAACTGTATATAGTTTATTTGCTTATTTAGTTTATCTGTTTACTGGTTTATTAACTGCCCCAGAGTTACTGGTAGATGGTCATACGCTTGATACCCCCAATACTTGACGCACGACCCCACAGACACCATGGCCAACCTCACTGTTGTCTCTCTGAATGTCAGGGGCCTTAACTCCCCCACAAAACGCACGTTGACCCTCCGAGAACTGCACATCTTGAAGGCAGATGTGGCGTTTATCCAAGAGGCCCATTTCAAAGCAGATGCGGCCATTACTATTCGTGACCGCCACTTCCCCACAGGCTTCTATGGAAGCTACGAAGGAGCTAAGACAAGAGGAGTTGCCATCCTACTGAGAGCACACCTACCATACACACACATAAGCCATTATGCAGACCCAAGTGGCAGACTCCTCATAATGAAATGAAAGATAGGCAACACCTTTGCCAATGTGTATCTACCAAACACTAAACAGAGCATGCACCTAAGGAAATACATCACCAAAATAGAAAACCACATGGAAGGCATCCTCATAATGGGAGGGGATTTAAACATGTCCCTAGACTCGGACCTAGACACTACATCCACATCCACGTCATACAACGCATCCACCAGACTGAAGATTACTCACCTACTAGATAAAGCCTATCTACATGACAGCTGGAGAATCACACACCTGCAAACAAAAGACTTTTCTTACTATTCCACAGTTAAACATACCTATTCCAGACTAGATTTGCTCTTTCTTCAACATAGACACCTACACCTCATCCAATCCTGCAAGTATGGCCCAATCACTTGGTCGGACCATGCCCCACTGACACTAATTCTCCAAATTCCTATACTAATGCCCAACTAACGCCCAATGGAAACTAAATGACCCAGTTGTTACAAAAGCGCTCACTGACACGTTACAACACTACTTTGTAGAAAACATTCCCTCATCCACCTCCCCACCTATCATCTGGGAAGCCCACAAAGCAGTTTTACGCAGACACATTATAGCCTTAGCCTCCAAACTTAAAAAACAAAGAGACGCACAGATAGCAGACTTACTTGCTGACATTCGACAACTAGAACACAACCACAAACAAAACGTCTCCCTTGACATCTACAAGCAGTTAGTGGACAAACGCACGACATTACAAACACTTCTTAACTCCAAGGTCAAACGTATGCTTTTACGTACTAAACATACATACTATACGCAAGGCGGGAAATGTGGCAAGTTGCTGGCAAGAGCCCTCCAACAAAATAAACAACGAACATACATTACCACAATTAAACTGAAGGACGGTAAGCGCACACATCTCCTACCCAACATACTCAAGGAGTTTCCTGCTTTCTACTCAGACCTTAGACAAACACCACCTTCCACCGAAGAGGTGACCAGCTTCCTATCCACTCGAATCACCCAGACCATCCCCCCGAACATCAGACAATCATTCGACAGACCCATATCACCGGAGGAATTTACCTCAATGGTCAAACGACTCCCCCTTGGCAAGAGCCCCGGACCGGACGGCTTCACAGCCAAATATTATAGGACGTTCTCAGATACCCTGAAATCGCCCTTCGTGGAAGCATTAAACGCGCTCACGACAGATCACACACTCCTAAAGTAATCCCTAGAGGCCCACATAACCCTTATACATAAACCATGGAAGGACCCCGAGGACTGTGGGAGTTACCGCCCTATCTCCCTCATCATCAGAGTTTTCAAGATCTTCACTAAGATCCTAAGACCCAAAGCCTTATACTCACCATAGATGCCGAGAAGGCGTTCGATAGGGTAGACTGGTCCCTGCTCAAAATAACACTGCAAGGGGGGCGGGGCCTGACTACCAAGATGGCCAGACGTGCCTTTTGCTAGCTCCTGACAATCTGAACCAAAACGACTAAAATACCTAGACTAATCCAGCGAGACACGACCCTAAGCTACCTGGGAAGTACCACTAAGATGCCCACATACATACCAAGCCTTAATCTGGGTACCCCGATGAAAGCACACAGTGCCTTAGCCTGCGGCCTACTGAAGACGACGGCCCGGCGGGGGGAGGGACGGCCGCTTTCTCGACCCCGGGCTCAAGCCTGCCAACGAAGCCGAATCAGCCCTGTCCCCCCCCCCCTTGGACCGGCGGGGGATATCCCGGTCCCCACTGGGTACACCCACACCCCCGCGATGTTGTCGCGACAAGCCTGCAAACCTGAGACTGCATGGCCAACTAAGATGGCGGATGCACCGCAACCTCAACAGGCCAGTGCAAGTTCTGAAGGCCTGTCATGGTGGGAAACCTTCGATACTAAATTCGAGAAAATATGCCAGGCCTTCTGGCTCCGCCTGCAAAAACGATCGCACCAGCAATCCTGCCTCGCTGCCCTGGAGACCCTAGCCACAAAAGGGGCCACTAGACCCAACTCCAAGAATAAGGTCTTAGGGGAGCTATGCCCAGCCAGACCCCCGCAAATACAGAGGGGCCCCCTACTCACCGCTATCCAGACACAGCAAACACTGAGGGCGGCACCACCCCGACCGGACTTCCAGAATGGCACAGCCAAGCCATGATCAGCTGGACGTGCGGGATGGATGGGAGGGAGTAGTCGAGCCTTCGGGCCCAGCTCGCGGAGCAGCCTGCACCAATGTACTCCCTCTGCAGCTCTGAAGCACCAGGCTGCAACGGCAGAAACTGGACCCCCCTTCAGGTATGAAAAGCTGAAACCTGCCCGACGCCCTCACACCAGGAAAACACCCCGGCATGCCACGACTCGACCCCAGCAAGGTCCATGGAGCACATCCCATCCAGCGTCGCCCACGCTAGACCCACCGCGACACACGGCAACACAGAGAACAGCCAGCACAAAGGGGAGGGTGAGGAGACAGAGACGGGAGCCGCCACAACAGCACCAGACCCGGCGACACAACCCGGCTGCGGATCTAACACTCAGTAGGCTGCGGCTCTGTAAGGGACACCCCCATGCCAACAGCTCGCACCCTCTGAAGGTCTCTCAGACTGGTATCAGACGCCCTCATTGTACCTGGACTTTAAGTGGCATAGGTTGAACGCCATAAACGGACTCACACCAGACCCAGTACAACAAGGGTATCAGCCAGTTATATTCTCCATGATTTAACGTTCCTTTTTCTGTTTGTTGTTATTTGCTTTAATATTCATTTATATATTGCCTATGTAGAAACTAGCAATCTTACTTGAAACACCCTTAGGCGATAATAATATTATCTTGGTTATTCACAACGACGAACAGTGAAATCTTGTTTTACTAAATCTGCACGCGCCTTACGCCTAAGCGTTGTATTACTCCCACTCAACCACGCTGTATTTTACTTTATTTTTCTTTTTACTTTGTCATTATCTACTGTATGTCTAGAGGGCACACCCGTGAGTAAATATATACGACCTGCATAACCTAGACCGGTACTTATAGCTTATAAACTAATCCTTTACTATGAAAAATGTACACTGTATATGAAACCTCATTGTCTGATTATCGTTCCAAAAAAAAAAAATTGTGCAGTACTATCATATGCAACAAATATCATGCCTCTTGAAATGCCTGTTTTTTACTGTCGTGGCATGGAAAAAAACAAACAAACGTGTATGTTTAACTCTTGCACACAAACAATAAAGAATTAAAAAAAAAAAAAAATAACACTGCAAGCATTGGGTTTTGGCCCAAACTGGAACAAATGGATAGCAGCCATATACTCCAAACCAGGGGCGAGGATAAGGGTAAACAGCCAACTATCTGACGTAGTACATATAACCAATGGCATGAGACAGGGGTGCCCCCTTTCCCCACTGTTATTCATTCTCACGATGGAACCCTTCTTACAGGGAATTAGAGAATGCCCAGGTATTACGGGCCTTAAAGTAGCACAAAACGAGTATAAGGTCACAGCATTTGCTGACGACCTCTTATTCACAATTTCAAACCCGGAGACCTCACTGACTCACCTACTACAAGAGATAGATATATATCACCAAGTTTCTAAACTATAAAATCAATGTAGGTAAAAGGGAAATTCTCCCCCTTAACCTATCTCGAGGCACTCTATCCACACTCCGCAAAACGTACCCCTTCCAATGGCCCCCAGAATCGGTTAAATACCTAGGAGTCCATCTAACCACATGCCTAGACCGTACTTTTGATATCAACTTCCCTCCCCTCCTGGCTACAATAGCAGCCGACCTCAAGGCTTGGAACAAACCACAATTTGGATGGCTCTGCAGAGTCCATATTCTGAAAATGAATGTAATTCCCAAACTCCTCTATCTCCTGCAAACCCTCCCCATTAAAATCCCTTCGTCCTTCTTCGCACACACCAAAAGGATATTCAATACATTCATATGGGCAGGAAAATCTCCCAGACTCCAATATGACTGTCGAACTAAGAGTAAACAGAAGGGAGGTCTTGGACTCCCCGACCTAGTGGCCTACCATAAAGCCATTAAGCTCACGAGAATATACGATTGGGTGCATCCCCGTAACAACACCCAATGGGTACAGATCAAAGCCAACTTCTTTAAGACCCCACTACACAACGTTCCTTGGCTAGGACAGGGGACGGATCTAATGACACGCAACGCTAAATTACATCCGACGATCACACACACCCTACAGACCTTGCATAAACTCAGGAAAGAAAAACATATAGCACCTCACCCATCACCACTATATCCAATAACGGAGAACCCCTCCGTTCAAACTTCCAAAGCTTCCCTAAACAGACCCACACACTCTCCTTAGGCGACGTTCTCAACGACAAGGGAATAGCCCCCCTAGAGGATCTGATTCCTAACACTGAACCTTCAGGTATGGTCAGACTTAGACACTCACAGATTAAACACTTCATACATTCAGACCAAACACTCCTCCAAGGTTCATAGAAACCTCACAGTATTCGAAACACAATGTACACATGACACACTACATAGGGGACTAATCTCATCGTTCTATAAAACGATCCGCCAACAACATGAGGAGACCCTACCAAACTACACAACACAGTGGGACAAGGAGTTGAACACACAGACTCAAACAAAAGATAAAAAAAAATAAAAAAACATCTTCCACACATCTAGGAGCAATAGCACCCATGATGGCAACTATAAAAGGATAGCTAGGTGGCACTATACCCCCACCCGCATCAATAGGTTCTTCCCTAACTCGCCCAACACATGCTGGAGGTGCAAACAAGTAGCAGGAACCACAAGCCACATTTGGCCACAGTGGGCCTGGTGCTGACAATTATGAAGGGCCTAATTACAGAATCATATTGACCAAAAACACTCCCAAGCGTCATGTATCTGATGGAGATGGTGCTGGAGAGAAAGAAAACAGCAGCTATAAGAAAACGCATACCCTATGCTAATCTCCCTCTAATTTATGTTTTCATCTTTCAAGTAAATCCATAACCCCTAACAGCAGTGTCCATTTAAGCAGCAAGTCAATGGGCACGGTAAAAGCGTGTGCCACTGACACAAATCACGTAACCTGCCAAAAGGGGCAAACATGCCCCAAAAGAGGACATGTCTGCCCAAAGAATTAGAAGGCCAGCCTGGCATGAATGCATGTCAGGATGCCTGCCAATCATGCAGCTGACTGCTGACGAACTAAGGGCATACTATGCAGACAGCACCCTGAGCTTGGCATAATGATGCGCTCGCTCAACACTTTCTAAGGACTGTCCCCTAGCACTCGCTGGTCCACTTGTCTCCTTATCTTCTTACTAGCAGGCAGAAGCTCCTGGTATATAGTCTGGGACAGAGAAAAGCTGTATGTAGTGAGTGTAGAAGAAAGGGAACATGCCACAGTGTTAGAGAGACCAAAGTCAGCATTACCTTAAAGGATCACTATAGGGTCAGGAATTCATGTTTGTGTTCCTACATCCCTCTAACGTTTCCATACTTAGGTAAGAGTATGTGAAAAGTAGTTAGGGTTGCCACTTTTCTTGGAAAAACATACCAGCCTTACTAATTTGCATAATTAAATATGTATGGGTGACATCACATGATGTAAATCACAAGGAGTGACATAAGAGAAAATGCTGTAAAATCACCAAAAAAACTACTTAGTTTGATTCTGTTGTATAGACCCTCCCAGTGCCCCCATGTCTCCTAGTGCCCTCATGACTCAGTGCCCCCCATGTGTCGATTACTCCAGGTCTCAATTGTTCCTATGTATCAGTGTCTCAGTGCCCCATGTCTCCCAGTGTCCCTAGTGTTGTGTCCTCAGGTCTCCAAGTGACCCTATGTATCACAGTGTCTCAATGCCCCATGTCTCCCTGTGTCCCATGTATCCCAGGGTCCCCATGTCACTAGGAAACTAGGAAGACTGGGAGACCTGGGGACACGGGGAGACCTATGGACACAGAGTCACCAGTGACACTGGGAGACTAGGGGACACTGGCTGGGACACATGGGGACACTGGGAAAGTAGGGGACACTTGAAGGCATGGGGACACAGACACCAGGGACACAGACACTAGAGACACTGGCTGGGGGATATGGGGACATTGAGACATGGGGGCACTGGGAGACATGGGGACACTGAGACACCAAGGCCACAGATACTAGGGACACTAGCTTGGAGACATGGGGACATTGAGACACTTGAGGCACTGGGAGACATGGGGACAGTAAGACACTGGCAGACTCGGGGCACTGGGAGACTAGGGGGCACTGAGACACCAGGGACACTGGCTGGGAGACATGGGGACCCTGTGTCCCCATGTGTCTGTGTCATAATGTCTCCCAATGTCCCTTAGTGTCTCAGTGTCTGCCATAATGTCTCCCAGTGTCCCTTAGTGTCTCAGTGTATGTCTCCTTGCAAACTTTCCCCCACCCCTTACTTCCCTGAGCTGTTGGCTGTCTCTGCAGGGTGGGAGTTGCTGTCTGGACTCTCTGTAGCTGCACCCCTGCAGATCAGTGAGCATAGATAGGCAGGGAGGGATATGCCGGAACTTCCTATCCCTGCCTGTCTCCACACACAGTGCTGGTATTGCATAGTAATCTCTTGTTTATACTGAGAAAAATACTAGCATTTGTATTGCCAGTATCACTGCAATATTGGCACCAGCCAGGCAGCCTCAAATACTGGCTGTGCCAATAAAATAAAAGCCAGATGGAATCCCTAAGAGTAGTGTGTAAAAAAACTAAAAAGTTTTTTTTTTTTTTTTTAAATCAATGGGCCTATTCCATGGGCCTGGGCCTGGGCCTGGGCCTGGAGCTGCAGCTCCATCAGCCCCTATGTTAATCCGGCACTGGCCCTGTGATCCAAGATTACTGGGGAAAGATTGCCAACCTTATAGGTACTATAACGGGCATCAATCTTCGAAACCATGCTGTTCCCACTCTATCACCAACCTCTAGCCAAACACCAGCGTATCCTCCTCAACCACCTCCTAACAGCAGTGAACGCTCTTATTCCTACAATGTGGAAACAATCCACAGCCCCAACCATTAGAGCCTGGATAGCCAGAGTAGATTCCATTAGAACAATGGAAGAACTATCCTACTCTTTTACTCTTAAGTATGACGAATACCACATTACCTGGTGTCCTTGGCTCCAATTCCTCCAGGGGAACCATGGATAGTAGCCGGATACCGACTCCGAAACCCAGTGCGGAAACCCTCCCAAATACGCACAGCACCAACCTTCCACCATGTTGGGCCTGATAACCTTTTTTTTTTTAAATTCTGTATTTTATTTGTGCATGAATAAGACATATTATGTTCACATTGCCACAACATCATGGGTAAACAGTTTTTCAACATAGTGGTACAACATTGAGGTACGAGAGGACATTGCACATTTATTTTATATATATTATTGTCGCTTGTCGAATAGTTCGGCCTGGACCGCTTATCAATAGGTGAGATGCTAGGTTAAAGATAACTAAACAGCGTGGAATAATATAGGAGTGGGTCCAGACGTTGGGGATTGCTAATCAGGTTCACTATGCCTAGACTGCCTGGATGAGCATTTATTCTGGCTTGGGTACGTTGCGCTTGGATATAGGATAGTGCTATATATGTTTATAGGCATTGGTGTCGCTGTCTGGGAGTGTTGCTAGTTCTCTGCTCTGCTCAGCCGGACCTGTGTATTGCCTGTTAACTAGAACATAGCAGATACATCATCTTGACTGCTCTAGAGAGTGAGGGTGGTCGGTGGTGGGTTGACACTGTCAAAGCCTTCGTGAAGAAAACAGTAGTCAAATCACATAGTGGGGGGGGGGGGGGTCAGCACTTCGGCTGGTTGCATGGTGATAAATTTAGCCCAGGGGAGATAGGCTGATCGCTAGTTATAGGTATCTGGCGTGCCGTGGTATAATGAGCCAATGGACAGGTAACTAGCGCCATACAGTGCGCGCACAGCAAAATAGGTCAGGGCCGCATATCATAACATAATCACAACCACAATGCAGGTATACGACAATATCAGTTGGGTGCGTCTGCGTGCCCTGGGACATCGGACTCACTGTGTAGGTAAGTAGCAGCAATGGGGTCACAGACTAATTGCCTGCTTCTAAGTGTGATTCTATCTCTATGAAGGCATCGTACTTGCTCTCAGCCTACTTTGCCATAAGGCCTATCTAGTGGTAGCTTCCCCCAGTGGGAGATGTATTAAGAGCCTACAGAGAAACCCACAGGAAGGATAAAATAGAAATATAAAAACAAACAAACTTTCAAATGAACTGGGCTAACAGGTTTCCGTAAAAGTTCTGTCCGATGTGTAGGGGACCTATGCAGGGTCGCACGGTCTAAAGAGTAGTCGGGTGTGCCTTTTCTCATATACCGGGCTACGGTGTCGGAAAGTTCCTCATTAAGTGGGAAGTCAAATCGAAGAAAAATGTTCTTGTCGGTCTTTTGTGTTCTTTAGGGGGTAATCCACTGTATGAACAGTGCAGTTCTTATAGTCCAGGGGACCGCTGCAGCGGAAAAGCGAGGATCCTTAGTTCCATGAGAAGAGTCATGGTTGGCTCATTGATGGTACCGTTGGGGAGGTTCTTCTCGGGACAAATGTCTCTTAGGTGGCCGGATTCCATGTGTGGGTGGCGGTGGGTCTGATGGGTTGTTGCAAGGCATCGTGAGGGAGGCCCCAGACCGTTAGGTGTCTTCTTGCCTCTGTTAGGTCGGCTATCAGGTAAGAATCGACCCCCTTAAGCACCTGTAGTTTATGTGGTGTGCGCCACTGGTACTTTATGCCGTGTGCGCGGAGTAAGGCGGTGAGCGGCCTAAGGGATGCGCGCCATGCCATCGTACCTCTAGACAGGTCCGCATAAAAGGTGAGGGACATATCCTCAAAGATATAAGGAGTGTGTTCCCTAAGGGCGGCCATTAGTGTCGTTTTGTCCTGACGCTTTTGAAATGTAATTATTGTGTCCCGGGATGCCGCCGCCAGGGCCGTTGTGGGTTTGGGTATGCGGAATGTGTTTTCGATGCATATACCTTTGGCCTGCTTTGCGGGGAGGATCGTGCTCACCAGGCGTCGCATGAGGTGGGGCACTTCGGCGTCGGAGATTGAGTACGCAATTCCTCTTACTTTGAGGTTTTGAGCCCGCCTCGTGTCTTCTATCGCCGCCATTTTCTGGTCTACTTGCAGGTGCTGGCGTTGTAAGGAGGCTACGTCTCGTTGTAGCGCGGTGAGTTGTTGGGTATGGCTCTTGGAGTCTCGTTCGACGGCACTCATTCGGTCTGACAGGCCCTGGATGTCTTTTTTCATACCCGCCATGTCAGCCTGGAGGCCTAGTCGTAGTTCCTTCAGCAGCTCTTTCATCTCGGCCTTCGTGACCGGATACGCATCCGACGGTGTCTTAGGTTGCATCTGTGGTCGGGTAGTGGGCATGGTCACCTCTTCTTGGTCCGAGGTTGGGGCATCAGAGTTGGTGAGGTCATCTGCAAAGTCCGCATAGTCCGCCATGTGGGACTCTTGGGCTTCGCATGCTCTCCGCCACAGGTCTCCAATACTTGCACCTGGGCGAGTCCCGTCCGATTTAAGTTTTTTGTTTTTCTTCCCCATTGCCCCCTAGATCGTCGGGGTAAGCAGCGAGGTACTTTTGTCGATTTTGGGGGTGATTTTCGTAAATTTAGGCAGTAGATTTGCTTGTACAGCGCGGAGCTCGCTGAAGTTGCGACCGCTCGCCTCGGCTGTTAGCTCCGCCCCCTCCTGATAACCTTTTAAACTAATGTTTGTAAAAAGCTATCGTACCAAATACTGTTTGCATTTTCACATTAATGTTTTACCACTGATGCAATGTTTTACTATCTTCAAAATGCACTATTTTGTTGTATTGCACTTTATCACTCAATAAACCTTAAAAAAATAAATAAACAGGAAACAAGCCCTCATCACTGCTGAAACAAAATGGATTTTTAAATTAAATATGTTGAATATGTATGGTCTCAATGAGGAATTGGAACAAATTATATAATCCTATTTAGACAACTGGACTGTACCTGTAGCGTAGCATCATGTTCTTGCCTATAGATATACTTTCCCTTTATATATGTGGTCTGATGGTAGGTCTCTGAAATGCCTTATCACCAGTAGGAGTTATCATTTCCTATTTTTTGTGGATCTGGTTATTAGTTGCTGATTAACATAATACTGTTTCAATAGTTTTCTGTTTTCATGTTTGATTTTTAACCAATTTGTTTCATTATTACCCGCATATTTTTATGATTTTCACTATTATCTATAATCAGTTATCTTATAATCATGGGTCTCTTTGGGACTCTTTGGAAATATTCTTGGTATCAAACACAAGAAGTTAATAAGCTACCGAGATCCACCAGTCTTAGATCATCATTTACTGACATATATGGATCATATATTTACAGTGAATGAAGCGCTGTTTAAGAGTCCTGTGTGATATTGTGTCACGATTCGGGAACCTAACACGCTAACAGGTCACAGAAAGTAAAGGGTGCAATACCGGTCCTTAGAATGGCCGGGTTAAGCACACTAAGAATAGTCAGGAGACAAGCCAAGTAAAGGAAGCCAGAAAACAGGAGAACGAGAAACAAGCCGAGGTCAAAGGAATGGAGAATACAGGAAAATCGGAATAACAAGCCAAATAATCGGTAACCAGAGAGAGACGCATGAACAGACTGCAATACAGGTATCACAAGACCACAACAGGGCACTGAGAGACAGGAAAGGTAAGTATATAAATCCTATGGTTAATTCTGATTGGATAACTTCCAATCAGAATTAACAATCACAAGTGGGAGATATTTACACCTCCCACTGTGATTATGGTACTGTGACTTTAACGCCGGGTCACGTGACCGACCCTGGCGTTCGTAAAAATGTGCGGGCTCCCAGCGTGCAGCGTTATACATGCTGCCGCTGGGAGGCGAGGAGGAGGACGCGAGCGGCGCCTGGAGCTGAGAGGACGCCGCTCGCTGACAGGTAGGGGAAGGGGAGACCGCGGGTAGCGGATTGCAGCCTCCCCTTACAGCCGCCCGCAGTGCCCTGACATAATCACCCCCTTGAGGACCGCCCGGAGGCGGGAAGCCGAAGGCTTCAAAGGAAACCGCGCATGAAAGGAGCGGATCAAAGAGGGCACGTTCAAATCAGAGACAATAACCCAAGACCGCTCCTCAGGGCCGTAACCCTTCCAATCTACCAGATACTGCAACCGACCTCAAGAGAAACGAGAATCAAGGAGAGCAGCTACTTCGTACATGTCACTGGAGACCGCGCGGAGGGAAGCGGGACGCCTGAGAGGACCAGAGAACCGATTACAGAGCAAGGGCTTCAAAAGGGAGGTGTGAAAGGTGTTAGGTATACGCATGGAAGGAGTAGGACACGGGATTTACCCTACGCAATACCTTATAGGGGCCAAGGAACTTGGCCGCAAACTTCATTGAGGGAACCCTGAGGCAGAGATTCTTAGAGGACAACAAAACCCTATCACCCGGAGCATAAGAAGGAGCTGCACACCTACGACGATCAGCAAATCTCTTCTGAGCAGCAGCCTCACAAGAGAGAGCAGCATGGACCTGATCCCACATCCTCCGTAAGGAGGTGAGGTGCTCGTCCAAAGCGGGCATTCCCTTGTCGGAGAACACACAGGGAAGGACAGAGGGTTGGAACCCGTAAGCAACCATAAAAGGACTTAAGCCAGTGGACGAATGAGTCGCGGTATTCCTGGCGAATTCAGCCCAGGGAAGGAGATGAGACCAGTTGTCCTGGGGTTGCATTCGTGAAGCAGCGTAAATATAACTCCACAGACTGATTTGCTCGTTCAGCAGCCCCATTAGATTGTGGATGATAGGAGGAAGTGAACAACAAGCAGACCACCATCTCAGCACAAAAGCCCCTCCAAAACCGAGAGACAAATTGAGGACCCCTGTCGGATACAATATCCTGTGGTATACCATGCAAGCGGAACACCTCTTTGGCAAACACCTGAGCCAGCTGAACCGCAGAAGGTAGTTTTTTAAGTGGAATAAAGTGCGCCATTTGTAGAGAACCTATCAGTTACAGTCAAAATTACTGTCTGTCCATCAGATTAAGGAAGATCCACAATAAAGTCCATGGATAAGTCGGTCCATGGTTTCTTGGGTACAGATGGGGGCATTAGGAGTTCCGGGGGTTTAACATTAGGGGACTTACACTGTGTGCAAACACGACAAGCCTGCACATAATCCACCACGTCTTGTTTAAGTGAGGGCCACCAAAACTGTTGAAGGAGACCCTTGTATGTTTTGGTAACCCCTGGATGACCAGCAGTTTTGGCGGTGTGAAATAAATCTAACAGCTTCTTTCTGTCATTCACTTTCACGTATAATCTACCTACAGGTGTCTCAGAGGGTGCTTGGGATTGGTATGTCTTGATGCCATCAAGGAAAAGAGCAGGGTTTCTTATACAACTCTGGCCGGTATTAGATGACGCCGAGGTCCCGCCGAGGTCCCGCTGCCTATTGTTGCACATAAAAACATGCCCGCCATTTTGAGCAAGCGACCCAAATACACAAACTGACTTTCTTTCGACGGTATACAGCTACGGGTTCGTGGGTTTGAGTCGCTATTCGGTAGATTAGTGCATACGGACCAGAGCTATCAAATGAGTGGTGAAAGTACCGAAATATCTATGAAACTGTTGAAGTTATGTATTTTTAATGTGTTTTCTGTGTGGAAAATAAACGTGGGTTTTGGGTGCTTGGGTTCATTATCTCCAAGCTGGGCGGTATCAAATTCAAATGATACATTGTACTCTCATTGGTTGATGCATTGTGTTATCCCTGTATCCCATCAGGTCCAGAGGGGGCTGTCCCTGGACCTGAGATTTTGCATAAATACCGATCCCTGTGTGCCATTAAAATCAGTTCTTGTTTGACCATTAAATCGCAGCCTTGACTCCTTTTGTGGGGAAAGAGTATACTAGCTGTAAAATAGCTAGTGGGATTGTTCTACACTTACAGGATCCTTCTGGATATCGAGACAAAGCGGCCTCTCTCTCTCTCTAAACTGGGATCCAGACTTTCCAAGCGGTCCAGCTTCCAGCTAGCCTGGGAGTAACCGTAACATTTGGTGGCAGTGGCAGGATTGTCCTGGATTTCCTAGGAGAGGTACCGAACGGATGGAGAGCGCTTACGACAAATTGAAACCTACGACCCTAAAGGATTTAATCGAAAGCAGAGGGGGGAATGCCAGCAACCGTCCGAGAAGGGAGCTGATCGCAGAATTAACCGAACTGGATCAGAGGTTCACGATGGCAGAAACCCCGACCACGAGTAGTGACCAGGATTGTTCGGGAGAGGCTCTCGCTATATGGGCCGAACCCACCTATGGAACTGGTGCAGCAGCTGATGGCAGAAGCGGACGAGGATATACGGAACACTAGAGCCCACGAACTCAGCCTAGTGACCGCACACCGCAATGCCGAAGCACCGCAGGTAATTGTCCTGTCGAAAACACCGGGAGGCCAAAGATAACCTATGCGGCTTTTAGACCCTTCCTAGAGAGCGAGACAGGAATCAATGAATATTTGGCGGACTTCAAAAGGCAATGTGCCCTGCACCAGATTCCCAACAGTCCTTTTGGACTCTGGGCGCTGAGGAAGTAACACAGTATGCGCTGGTCAAAGATACCCTGTTGCGGCGGTACGCTGTAACTCCTGACATGTATCGCCGACAATTTCGTAGCACGAAAAAGAAGCCTAACGATACACATATGGAATGGGCGCACCGAATGCGGAGAGCGGCAAATCACTGGATGAGCGGAAGTAAAGCTGTGACCGGTGAGGAAATTGTACAGTTATTTCTCTTAGAACATTTTTATAACGGCATGGAGCAGCAGGGGAAGGAATGGCTGCGAGACAGACCACCTTCCACCTTAGAAGAAGCAGCCAAATTGGCCGATGAACATTACGACTCCCGTTTACACGAACCCACGAACTACCGAACTCCAGCACGTCGCCACGTACCGAATTCCGAGCTCCGGTGCCCGCGGGGCCCGTACGGTACTCAGGACCACCGAATAACAAATCTGATCGCCCCAGACCGACCTGCTCTCGATGCAAGCAACCAGGATACTTCATGGCAAGCTGCCCCCTTAATGCACACCAGACCACCCGGAATTATAATTACCCCTCTGGGTCATCTCGTCCTGCCCGGGCCCTCTGTGTTAACCAAGAGGCCCCTATGGAGGATTATTTAGAACCATTCCACGAAGCAGGTCCTGTATATGCTGCTTCGGATAACCGCCAGCACCATCGGCAGAAGGTATGGCTCGAGGGTCGATCTACTGAGGGTTTAAGAGACACGGGGGCTACTATTACACTGGTCCAGAGCCATTTGGTGCCGGAGCACAAGCGATCAGGACAGACTGTGGCCGTTAGAGTGGCGGGGGGGATGTGTACAAAATTCCGACCGCTAAAGTTCATCTTGATTGGGGAGCGGGGAAAGGGGCCGTGAACGTGGGCATAATGGACAATTTACCTGCCGAAGTACTGCTGGGCAACGATTTGGGCCCCATGACTTCTGCTTACACTCCAGTATACAACAATGAGGCGAATCCAGTAACTACTCGAGCCCAAGCCCGGACGGAGCGAGAACCCTCACCAGTGCGGGAGACACAGGTAAGACCTACCCCGACCTTGAGTGACCCTTTAGGTCCCATACCCTGGGACACCCCAGATGCTTTCGAGACAGAGTCTAAGACTGACCCGACATTACAAAAGTACCGGGAACGAGCAGAGACCGGAGGGGGCGGGTCAGATAACGAAACCTTTTTATGGGAAAAAGGAAAGCTATATCGCTTGATGGAGAAAAGGGGGCAGCATAGGCGACAGCTGGTAGTGCCCACAAACAGGGGTGGACTGAGAACCCTCAGGGCCCCCGGGCAAAATAAATCAAGGGCCCCCTGACAGGCCCCACCCATACTCCGCAGCAAGCGCCACCCATGTCCCGCCTCCATGCACCGCCTCCAGCCACACCCTACACAATCTTTAGACACAAGGAACAAAGGTGCAATAATCCCTCCAGGCCCCCAGTAGAGACTACAATTGAGGGCTAATGGGCCATGGAGGGGGGGAGCATTCTAGCAGAGGCTATCTCAGTGTCCTTTAGAGAGTGTGTTAGAAATAATTTCCTCCAGGTCCCATTAGAGACTACAATGGAGTCTAATGGGGCCTGGAGGGGGATCTCTCCAACACTCTGGTTCCTATTCACAATATAGCAACACAACATAGCTCGCTGATACCTAGGCCAAGTTGGCTCCTCTTACCTTAATTACTGTTGCTGGGTGGCAGTCTGTGAGCTTGCTGGAAGGCTGTGGGCTTACTGGCTGCGGCTGGCAGGCTGTGGGCTTGCTGGCAGGCTGTGGGCTTGCTGGCTACTGCCGGCAGGCTGTAGGCTTGCTGGCTGCGGCTGGCAGGCTGTTGGCTTGCTGGCTGCGGCTGGCATGCTGTTGGCTTGCTGGCTGCGGCTGGCATGCTGTGGCTTGCTGGCTGTGGCTTGCTGGCTGGCAGGCTGTGGCTTGCTGGCTGTGGTTGGCAGGCTGTGGGCTTGCTGTCTGTAAGCCTAACTGGTGGCCTGTGGGCTGGCTGGCTGGCTACTGGCCAGCCTGTGGGCTGGCTGGCTGGCTGGTCGGCCTGTGGGTTGGCTTGCTGGCTACTGGGGCACTTGTAGATTATTTAAAGAAATAATCCATGCACAATAACCACTACTGCTCTGTGTAGTCGTTATGGTGCCAGGAGGGCCGGGCCCCCCTTTCAGAGTAAGTAGTCAAACCGTTTAAGAACAGTTTGACAACTTACCTGGGGTCTGCTGGGATATGAGGCTGTAGTAGGGTATAGGAGCAGTGGTGCAATGTGTAAGGGGTGCAGTGTGTGTGAAAGGTTCAGTGTGTGTGAGGGGGTGTAGTGTGTGAATGTGTAGGGTGTGTGGGGCAATGTGAGGGGGCTGTGTATGTGTGTGGCAATGTTAGTATGGGGGGCTGTGTGGGCAGTGTATGCGTGTGTGTGTGAGGCAATGTGTGTAAATGTGTATGGTGTGTGTGGGTGTATGGGGGGCAGTGTGTGAATGTGTATGGTGTGTGGGGGCAGTGTGTTTATGGGGCTAGAGTTCACTCTCACCACTGCGACCACCAGGAATCCCTGGTGGTCACAGTGTTGAGAGTGAACTCTAGCCCGTAGCTCCAGGGCTAGAGTTTACTCTCGCAAGAGATGTAACGTTGCCGTGGTAACCGCGGCAACGATCTGTGCTCGCGCAAGAAGGACCCAGAGGAGCTGAAGGCTGAGCTCCCGGGTCCTCTCTTCCTCCCTCCCCTGCCGGCTGCCCGCACGGTGCCTGCGGACAGGGGAGGGGGCAATTGCCCTCCTCTTACTCCCCCTCCCCCTCCCCCTCTTCTTACCCCTTCTTACTCCCCCCCTCTTCTTACTCCCCCCTCACTCTCTTCTTACCCCCCTTCTTACTCTCCCCCTCTTCTTACTCCCCCTTCTTACTCTCCCCCTCTTCTTACTCCCCCCCCTCTTCTTACTCCCACCTCTTCTTACTCCTCCCTCTTCTTACTCCCCCCACTTCTTACTCCCCTCCCCCTCTTCTTACCCCCTCCCCCCTCTTCTTACTCCCCCCTCTTCTTATCCCCCCTCTTCTTATCCCCCTCCCCCTCTTCTTACCCCCCCTCCCCCTCTTCTTACTCCCCCCCTCTTTTTACTCCCCCCTTCCTCTTTTTACTCCCCCTCCCCCTCTTCTCACCCCCATCCCTCTCTCTTCTTACCCCCCTCCCTCTCTCTTCTTACCCCTCCTTTCTCTTCTTACCCCCTCCCTTTCTCTTCTTACCCCCACCCTCCCTTTCTCTTCTTACCCCCTCTTTCTTCTAACCCCCCCTCCCTCTTTGTTCTTACCCCCCCTCCCTCTTTGTTCTTACCCCCCTCCCTCTTTGTTCTTACCCCCCTCCCTCTTTGTTCTTACCCCCTCTTTGTTCTTACCCCCCCTCCCTCTTTGTTCTTACCCCCCCTCCCTCTTTGTTCGTACCCCCCTGTGACGATGTCCTAGAGAGGCCTGCTTGCCTGCCTCCTCCCCTGCGACTATGGCCCTGGACTATATTGCCCTGTAAAACTTACATTTGGGGGTGGCGAAACCGACCTCCCCACGTGTCCTTGGAGGGGGCTGATTGCCCGCCTCTTGCCTTTGGACTATGGGCCAGACTTTATGGGAATGTGATACCCCAGATAGCTATACCATGGAGCCTATTCATATAATGAAAGACTATGGGAAAGACTTTAGCTCCATGGCAATTGTACTGTGTGAATAGGATCTGCGCGCTATTCGATAGTTTTGTGCGCTCAGATCCCAGCTATCGGGGGATATGTGAAATGTCTGTGTGTTATGGATAAAAAGTAACTTTCAGTATTTTAAAGTGTTTTATGTCTTTCTGTAACCATGTGGTTAATGGAGTCTGCTTCTAGCCCTGGATAATTGGATTACTTTCCTCGTTGTCTCCAGGATAGAGGCCTATGTAAAACCTGTCTAAACCGGTTTGCCATGCGGCTAGTAAGGGACAAAAGATACATTTAGTAACTTTTGAACCCCTGGTCGGATTCATGCCATTTTTTAATATGTTGTTCCCTTGAAAGGATTGATTGTGGATATGTATTTTTATGTGAATGTGATGTATGGTTTTAGGGTTTTAGAGTTATGAAAGTTGTGTAAAAAGTATATTTTAACTGTATGTATAATGGGATTATGTGTCACACTAAGGGGAGGATGTGTGGGTTGTACCCATGATACTATTGGTTATTTTATGCCTCCCCCTGGGTGTGGCCTGTATGTCTACACTTGTAATAAAAACCAGGCTGGGTGTTCCAGCACCTGAGACCTCTTCTGACCCTCAATACGTAGCCTCGTCTCGTTATTGGAGGGAAATGCTATATCACACTGGGGATTGCTATGCTCTGCATATTCCCCTGAGCTTAATCACTTAGCTCTTCTAAGAGCTTGTTCTGGATACGCTCTCCTGGAGGAGAGGTCTTCCCCACACGGTCCTGGAGGACAGAATCCGATCCAGGGTGGAAGGAAGACGGCGAGGCTCCAGTTAAGCTACGGCGGTTGTGGAGCCTGCGGTGGTTGTGGTGTCGTCTGCAGTGCTTGGAGTCCTCTGTAAGCGCTAGGAGCATCCATCAACGGAGGGTACTCGGTCGGAGTACACGGAGCTCCGTTACACCCCCCTCCTCCCTCTTTGTTCTTACCCCCTCCCCCCTCCCTCTTTGTTCTTACCCCCTCCCCCCCTCTTTGTTCTTACCCCCAGCCCCCCCTCCCTCTTTGTTCTTACCCCCTCCCCCCTCCCTCTTTGTTCTTAACCCCTCCCCCCTTCCTCTTTGTTCTTAACCCCTCCCCCTCCCTCTTTGTTCTTACCCCCTCCCCCTCCCTCTTTGTTCTTACCCCCTCCCCCCTCCCCTTTGTTCTTACCCCCTCCCCCTTTGTTCTTACCCCCTCCCCATTTGTTCTTACCCCCTCCCCCTTTGTTCTTACCCCCTCCCCCTTTGTTCTTACCACTCCCCCTCCCCCCTCAATCTTTGTTCTTACCCCCTCCCCCCTCCCCTTTGTTCTTACCCCCTCCCCCTTTGTTCTTACCCCCTCCCCATTTGTTCTTACCCCCTCCCCCTCCCCCTTTGTTCTTACCCCATCCCCCTTTGTTCTTACCCCTCCCCCTCCCCCCTCAATCTTTGTTCTTACCCCCTCCCCCCTCCCTCTTTGTTCTTAACCCCTCCCCCCTCTTTGTTCTTACCCCCTCCCCCCTCCCTCTTTGTTCTTACCTCCTCTCCCCCTTCCTCTTTGTTCTTACCCCCTCCCCCCTCCCTCTTTGTTCTTACCCCCTCCCCCCTCCCCCTTTGTTCTTACCCCCTCCCCCCTTTCCCTTTGTTCTTACCCCCTCCCCCCCTTTGTTCTTACCCCCTCCCCCCCTCCCTCTTTGTTCTTACCCCCTCCCCCCTCCCTCTTTGTTCTTACCCTCCCCTGTAGCGTGGCCAAACGGCTTTCCGGTCCGCGGTGCCCGGCCGGAGTGATAGGAAGGTGCACACTCATGCACCTTCCTGTCAGTCCGGCCGGGTACAGGAAACAGAAACTCCTGTTCCGCGTGGAACAGGAGTTTCTGTTTCCTGTACCCGGCCGGACTGACAGGAAGGTGCACACTCAGTGTGCACTTTCCTATCACTCCGGCCGGCACCGCAGACCGGAAAGCCGCTCGGCCACGCTACAGGGGAGGTGAGGTGAGAAGCTGCAGCCGCCTGAGGCTCTTAAGAGAGCGCTCAGGCGGCTGCAGCATTTAAAGGGGTGGCTGGCCCCCTCAAAGTGCGCCACCGGGCCCCCTGATGGCGGGCCCCTCTCCCGGCCGGGCCCTCGGACCATGTCCGAAGTGCCCGACCGATCAGTCCGCCCCTGCCCACAAATACCGTCGAGAAATACTCAATAGGACACGACATCCCATTAGCAGGTCACCTAGCTGTAACCCGCACACTACACCGTATTACTCACATGTTCTTTTGGCCAGGGGTACACGCTGATGTTAGAAATTATTGTAATACCTGCGATGTGTGTCAACGAGTAGGGAGGAGAGCCGGTCACCCTAAAGCTCATCTAGTTAATATGCCCATTGTAGAGGAACCCTTCAGCAGGGTTGCCATTGACCTAGTGGGACCTCTGGCTACCCCTAGTCCCTCCGGTAAGAACTACATTCTTACCGTAGTGGACTACGCTACCAGGTACCCGGAAACCATCGCCCTATCCAAGCGGATACGGTAGCGAATGTGCTGGTTCAGGTGTTCTCCCGGGTAGGATTTCCGAAAGAAATCCTGTCCGATCGAGGCACCCAATTTACTGCCGAATTGACTCAGCAGCTCTGGCAGGTTTGCAAGATTAAGTCCCTCCTGAGCTCTCCATATCACCCCCAGACGAACGGGCTTTGTGAGAGGTTCAATGGGACCCTCAAACAAATGCTCAAAACGTTTACTCAGGAATACCGAGACTGGGAACGCTTTCTGCCGCACCTCCTATTTCCTTATCGGGAGGTGTCCCAGGAAACAACAGGGTTCTCTCTCTTTGAGCTGCTCTACAGAAGAAAGGTGCAGGGACCCCTAAACCTGATCCAAGAGGGAGGGAGAGATGGAGACTGACGGTGTCCCCATTGTGCCGTACGTGCTGGAACTCAAGGACCGAATGGAGCAATTAGCCAAATCAGTGCAGGCTAACCTCCAATCGGCCCAGAGAATACAGAAGGTATGGTACGATCGGGGGGCATGAAAAATAATCTTTACCATAGGGCAAAAGGTGTTAGTGCTTAAGCCAGTTAAGACAGACAAATTGCAAGCGTCCAGGCAGGGCCCCTACCAGATAGTGGAGTGGGGGACACCACTTACGTAATAGCTAGCTGCCATGACAGCAATCTTAGAAAGACGTTCCATGTGAACATGCTCAAGGAATATCTTGAGTGGCCAGAGAACGTGACAGCCGTATGCTGTCCCCTTCAGGAAGACCCCGACAGTCTACCCATCCCAGATCTGTTAGAAAAGAGTCCCCACGCAGACATAGTAGCTCAGGTCAGGATAGGGGACCGAAAGGGAGCAGCTTAACCAACTCCTGCAGTCCAAAAGCCCCACTTTTTCCCAGAAGCCAGGGTACACTACCTTAACCACCCACCAGATAGATACCCCGGGACAAGCTCCCTTACGTCAGGCTCCTTACCGAATCCCCGAGGCAGTTAGGACAGGAATGAAGAAGGAGATCGATGAGATGCTCCAACTCAAAGTAATTGAGCCCTCTGATATTCCCTGGGCTTCCCCAATGGTCCTGGTGACCTAGAAAGATGGTACAACCCGGTTTTGCATAGACTATCGGAGGCTCATTGAAAAGACCGTGACGGACGCTTACCCTATGACCAGGGTAGACGAGCTACTTGATCGTATAGCCAGGGGAAATTATCTGACCACCTTCAACCTCTGCAAGGGTTACTGGCAGATTCCCCTGGCCCAGGAGGCTATCCCCAAGTCGGCATTCGTCACCCCGTTCGGCTTATACCATTTTAAGGTAATGCCGTTTGGGATGAAGAATGCCCCAGCTACATTCCAGCGCTTGGTAGATAGGCTCCTGGATGGCTTCCACAGTTTTGCCTGCGCATATCTGGAAGACATAGCGATCCAAAGTGAGTTCTGGGAGGACCACTTAGCTCATGTAGGAATGGTTCTGGATCATTCCGGGCTGCTGGCCTGACTCTGAAGCCAGAAAAATGACACTTTGGGATGGCCGAGGTACAGTACCTGGGTCACCGGGTGGGGTGTGGGAAACAGCGACCAGAGCCGGCTAAGATAGAAGCCGTTGCCAACTGGCCCACCCCCAAGACATGGGTCCTAGCCTTCCTGGGCACTGCAGGGTACTACAGACGGTTCGTACCTGACTACAGCACACTTGCCAAACCCTTGACTGACCTGACCAAGACCAAAACTTACCTCGACAGGTCCTTTGGTCTCCCCACTGTGAAACGGCTTTTCAGGCTCTCAAAAACGCTCTTGTAAACGCTCCTGTCTTGGCAGCCCCAGCCCTTAACAAACGTTTTATCGTCCATACAGACGCTTCCATGTTTGGGCTGGGAGCCGTCCTCAGCCAAGTAAGAGAAGACGGAGGGGAGCACCCAGTTGCCTACATCAGTGGCAAACTACTGCCACGCGAAGTCAGCTATGCAGCAGTAGAAAAGGAGTGTTTGGCTTTGGTGTGGGCACTAAAGAAATTGACTCCCTATTTGTATGGACAAGAGTTCACTCTGGTTACAGACCATAACCCGTTGGTGTGGCTAAACCGGGTCTCTGGGGATAATGGCAGACTTTTACTGTGGAGTTTATCGTTGCAACCCTTTAACTTCACCATTACCTACAGACCTGGTTAACAGAATGGCAACGCCGACGGGTTGTCCAGACAAACAGACCTCTGCCCAGCATAACCAGCGGTCTGGACAGCCTTAGTCTGCCCCGAAAAGGGGTCAGACAGTGTCTGCCAAAGTGTTCCACAAAAAGGGAGCACTGTTACAAAACTGTTATTTACCCTGGATTATATTGACTATGTTATGCTACTTTTGGTACATGAATAATACATCTTGTTCTCGAATGGACTATAAATACCCTGGTTCGTCAAACGAACAACCGACCACCCAGCTCCTGGCGTGTGCCGCCACCCCGGTCACCTCTCCGACTACCGAACGGTCGACCACCCGGCTGAGAGCGTGTGCCATCAATTGCTCACCCAGGGAGTTGCGGTTTGCGGTTAACCGCAGGCTAATTGACGGCCCCAGTATATATCCGTTCGTGCCTTATCTACCGATGGTTAAACTACCGAAAGAGGCACGAACGGGGACCACCTTCAATCTGGCGTGTGGCAGCAATTAGAACATAGAACGTTGCGGTTAACCGCAGACTAAGTGGCCCATCATGGAGGGCTAATTACGGATACCGAACAGTGACTACATCCAGGCAGAGAGTGGGGATTCAGGCACAACTCTGGCCGGTATTAGTTCCACGAGTTGACGCCGAGGTCCCGCTGCCTATTGTTGCACATAAAAACATGGCCGCCATTTTCAGCCTGCGACCCAAATACACAAACTGACTTTCTTTCGACGGTATACAGCTACGAGTTCGTGGGTTTGAGTCGCTATTCGGTAGATTAGTGCATACGGACCAGAGCTATAAAATGAGTGGTGAAAGTACCGAAATATCTATGAAACTGTTGAAGTTATGTTTTGTTTTTTTTTTCAATTTGAATTTTATTGAAATTTATTTGCATTAAACATCTGTTTTCCAACATGTGTAGAATATGTAAAATAGGTGAACAATATGTCAGATATGTCAAACATTAATACAGTTGGCACAGTTAACCGAAATGTACGATAGAACAATAGACATTATATGATTCATTGTAGGGTGGGTATACCATATAGATTAGATACAGTGCCTGTGGGGTATAGGGTTTTGGAACGCACGGGTGGAATATGTATAGGGTCTCTGGTGGCAAGACTATAAGGGTTGCAGTCTCTAGTATATTTACGGTCTGTCAGATATCCTGCGGATCTGTTTTATATACAGTCCCCTGCTGGGTTGTGTGTGCTCCCCTGTAGTCTGGTGCGCTGTCTTCGGTGGCACTTTGGTGTTTATGTGATCCTGTTGATCCTCTGACAACTTCAAGGCTCTCAGCAGTTTCTGCGGGTCGTCTGTGGAGGATAGGGTTAGAGTGTCTCTCCCACAAGGTACCACCAATGAGCCTCCCATGTCCCAGCGGTACTTGATGTTGTTGTCTCGCAGCCGTTTGGCCACTGGGCCTAGTTTCCTCTTTTCCGCGAGGACCTGGAATGGGAGGTCGCTGTAGATTGAGACTGGGTGTCCCTCCAGCTTTACCGTGCCCAATTCCCTGGAGCGCTTCATTATTGCACTGCGTGCGGTGATGTCTCTGGTAACGGCGATGACATCCCTGGGTGCCGTTTCCGGGGCCGTCGCTGCCTTCCTGACTCTGAAAGTTGCTGATATGGATGGGGTATCTGGGCTATCCGTGATGCCCATAGAGGCTATCATTTTCCTCACAGTTGGGAGCAGGGCTCTATCGCTTACCCCTTCTGGCACTCCTCTTAGGCGGACATTTCGCCGGCGGTGTCTGGAGTCTAGGCTGATCACTGTTTTCTGCAGTGATTGGACCTGCTTGGTGAGTTCCAGCATTTGTTCTTTAGATTGGCTGTTTTGCAGGTCTCGCACGGTCTCTCTCTCCTCCACCTCCTGTATTCTCTTGCGGATGCTGCAGACCTCGGTCTGAGTCTGCTGTATGTCAGCCTTCCAGATCTTCCTCATGGCCGTGAGTAGCCGTTTGATATCTCCCTTTGTGGAGGGAGAGGAGTCCTCTTCCGACTCTGTGGCTGAGGATGTGCCGCCCGGGTCCAGTGAGGCAGGGGATTCCCTCTCTGCTTCGGAGTCGTCTGAGACCTCCGGGCTGAAATTAGGTTCGGGCGCCATTTTAGGTTGGGACATTGGCGCGGGTCTCTGAAAGGACTGCCTAATATCTGGCTGACCTGCCGCCTCTGACCCCATGTGTGTCTCTTGTGGGGGGTTGTTAGTGGGTTCTCGTCCGGTAGCTATTTTCGGCACAATTTGGTCTATTTTGGTGGGGCCTTCACGGAGCTCCATCGATATGCGTCTTGTTAGCTGCTTGGTCGGCCACGCCCCCCGAAGTTATGTATTTTTTATGTGTTTTCTGTGTGGAAAGTAAATGTGGGTTTTGGGCGCTTGGAGATAATTTTATTACTGTAACCGTTGGGTTCATTATCTCCAAGCTGGGTGGTATCAAATTCAAATGATACATTGTACTCTCATTGGTTGATGCATTGTGTTATCCCTGTATCCCATCAGGTCCAGAGGGGGCTGTCCCTGGACCTGAGATTTTGCATAAATACAGATCTTTGTGTGCCATTAAAATCAGTTCTTGTTTGACCTTCAAATCGCAGCCTCGACTATCCTAGCTGTAAAATAGAAAGTGGGATTGTTCTACACTTACAGGATAATTCTGGATATCGAGACAAAGCAGCTTCTCTCTCTCTCTAAACTGGGATCCAGACTTTCCAAGCGGTCCAGCTTCCAGCTAGCCTGGGAGTAACCGTAACAACAGGGATGGAGGGGTTCGGTATGCACTGCTCCTACACCTGATTCAGAAGCGTCAACTTCCATAACAAAGGGAAGGGAAGGATCAGGATGGTGTAGCACAGGGGCAGTGGCAAATGCCTTTTTGAGAGTCTCGAAGGCCTCAAGGGCTTCAGGAGTCCAAACCCTGGGGTGCAAACCTTTTTTAGTCAGCTTCGTGATCGGAGAAATAACTGACAACATTTTTTTAATAAACCTCCGATAGTAATTGGCAAACCCTATAAACCATTGGATTGCCTTAAGTCCTTGGGGAAGAAGCCAAGACAGTATGGCTTCTAACTTAGAAGGATCCATGCTGAATCCCTGTTCAGAAATGACATACCCTAGGAATTGTACAGATTTTTGGTTGAATAAACATTTTTCTAACTTGCAATAAAGACCGTTCTGCAACAATCTCTTAAGCACCATCCTCACATGATTATGGTGTGACTCCAAATCAGGAGCATTACACAGTCCAAAAGGCATGACTATACTCGTAATGTCCACTGCGTGTATTGAATGCTGTTTTCCATTCATCATTCTCTTTTATACGAACCAGATAATAAGCCCCGCTAAGGTCTAGTTTAGTATAATATCTAGAACCTTTAACACGATCAAACAACTCAGTGATGAGAGGGATAGGATAAACGTTTTTAGCCATTATATTGTTCAGACCCCTGTAGTCTATACAAGGCCTCAAATCGCCCTCTTTCTTGGCAACGAAAAAGAAACCAGCACCAGCAGGAGAGGAGGACCTTCTGATAAAACCTTTACTTAAGGATTCCCGTATGTACTCCTCCATAACCTGATTTTCTTTCTCAGAAAGCGGGTAGACCTTACCCATAGGGGGCATAGTACCTGGCAACAGGTTTATGGCACAATCATAATCACGGTGTGGAGGTAGCTTATCAGCCTCCCTTTTTTCAAAAACCAATGCGAGGTCTGCATACACAGAAGGGACAAAAACAGAAAGCGGTTTAGCAGTGGGCACATTAAGTAGACATACAGAACGCACAGGGGCCATACAGTCTCATTGACAAGATTTCCCCCAGGAGAGTATATCTAAACAACCCCTAATCAAGTACTGAGTTGTGTTTAACCAGGGAAAAGCCCAGAACCATGGGAGCTGTAGGGGAGTCAATTATTTGGAAGGTTAACCTTTCCCTGTGCAAGGCACCCATGGTCATAACAATTTCTTGGGTTTCCTGGGTCACCAGGTTTTTTTAAAGTGATCTACCATCTATGGCCTCAACGGCCAAGGGTGTGGCCTTTTGGATCAGAGTCAAGGCTGCGGTTTTAGCAAAATTCTCATCCATAAGGTTGTCTGCAGCACCTGAATCAATTAAGGCTTTGGTTGTTATAGTGGTTTGATTGACCAAAAGAGTAACCGTAATAAACGGTCTAGAGATGGACACATGAGGGGAAAAGGTCATAACACCCGAGGCCGACCCCTCTCTAGGCCTTCGGTGCTGAAGTTAGATTGGAGATGCCCCCTCTTCCCACAATAAAGGCATAACCCCTCCCTTCTGCGATATGCCCTTTCAGCTTCAGTTAACCCGATAGCACCCAATTGCATGGGTTCGGGAGATGGTTGTCTAAGAGGAGGTAAGGCTAGTAATGCGGTACTGGGTAAAGCTGGTAGCACCGGTGTATTCATCCATCTTTGACTACGCCTCTCTCTAATACGGTTGTCGATAAGAATGACATAATCTATTACATCATCCAGAAGCACAGGCCATTCCCTGGATGCTATCTCATCTAATATGTAAGCGGCCAAACCCTACTGAAAGGCTGTTACGAGAGCGTCGTTATTCCAAACCACTTCAGCTGCTAGAGTGCAGAATTCAATAGTATAATCCGCTACTGATCTATTACCCTGTCGGACCCTAAGCAGAGCTTTGCCAGCAGAAGCAACCCTACCGGGTTGATCAAATGTGCGTTTGAATCGGTCAAAAAGTCTGCAAAGGACATTGGGGAAGCATTTTCCCACATGGGATTAGCCCGTGCTAAAGCTCTCCCGGACAGGTGGTTAATCAAAAAAGCTATTTTGGTTCTATCAGTGGGGTAGGAAGGGGATTCATCACCAAATGAATATCAATTTGGTTGAGGAAACCACAACATAATGCTGGATCATCGCTATAGAGCTGTGGTGGCATCATGTGAACTACGTGAGCCGGGATGGGTACTGGATCGGGAATTGGTTCTGGCACAGCAGGAACAGCTTCTTGAACGGCAGGTTGCAAGTGGGCAGTACGAGCCAGTATGGTTTGTAAAGCCTGGGCAAACTGATCCATACAGTGGTCTAAACCATCCATTCTAGCCTCCTGATTAACTAACAGCTGTGGAATGTCAGCAGGTTCCATGGTGGCCCTGTTGTAATATCACGATTCGGGAACCTAACACGCTAACAGGTCACAGAAAGTAAAGGGTGCAATACCGGTCCTTAGAATGGCCAGGTTAAGCACACTAAGAATAGTCAGGAGACAAGCCAAGTAAAGGGAGCCAGAAAACAGGAGAACGAGAAACAAGCCGAGGTCAACGGAATGGAGAATACGGGAAAATCGGAATAACAAGCCAAATAATCAGTAACCAGAGAGAGACGCACGAACAGACTGCAATACAGGTATCACAAGACCACAACAGGGCACTGAGAGACAGGAAAGGTAAGTATATAAATCCTATGGTTAATTCTGATTGGATAACTTCCAATCAGAATTAATAATCACACGTGGGAGATATTTTCACCTCCCACTGTGATTATGGTACTGTGACTTTAACGCCGGGTCACGTGACCGACCCTGGCGTTCGTAAAAACGATTGGGCTCCCAGCGTGCAGCGTTATACATGCTCCTGCTGGGAGGTGAGGAGGAGGATGCGAGCGGCGCCTGGAGCTGAGAGGACGCCGCTCGCTGACAGGTGGGGAAGGGGAGACAGCGGTGCCCTGACATATTGAGTGGAACTTCTTCCTTTTTAAATAATGCTTGCTCTTAAGCTAAATTTGTTTTTATATTATTTTATTATTGGTGGAGCGGTGTTTAGTAAAAATGCACCTTTTAAATTATGATGTCATCACTTTTAATTGATAATTTTGAACCAGGGTGTATATACCCAGTAGGAACATGATAGAATCTAGTCTTGATAAAGTCTTAGTTGAAGACGAAACGCGTAGACTTTTAGTCTCTCTCTTACATCCTGCACTGAATCTCTAGCGTGAACTCTTCTACCCGGCAATGATTCCGGGTTGCAGAAGCGGTCAGCCAAAGTTTACTTACACACTTACCTTTTAGCAGATTGGCAATATATGACAGATTGCAGATTGGCAATATATGACATTGTGTATATGACATTGTGTAGATTGATATATTTCCTGGTGAAATACCCTAATAGCCTCTTTACACTGAGAAAATAAAAAGCTTCTTTTTTTAATAATATATTTTTCATTCACATATAATATTGATTGTTGACCTATATTTAAGGGTGTCAGGCATTTGATTTATGCTTAGTATAGTTTGTGAGACGTACAATTTTAAGATTGGTTAGATATTGTATCCTTATACCCAGATACATTGTTTATTTAACTGCCGCTGGAGTCCAGTCTGAGATTGGTGATGATTATTATTTTTGGAGTGCTCACATATTTGTATTAGCCTTTATGTTTTATAGATCTTTAAGTCGCTCAATTTAAATGTGACGCAGCCCTTCTATGTACATTTGTATAATAATATTTCATTTTTAATATTCTTATTTCTCTAATTCAGTTCCTTGCTTTACCTTGTTGTTTATATGCCTGTGAAATATATTTTTATGAACTTTAAATGTATTTAATGTGTTGATATAAATATTATAAGTTTTATTCAGATTGCTTCCAGAACACTGAAATTGAGAAGCCATACCTAGGCATATAGTATTACAGACTTTCATTGTATAGGAATGGAGACCACATCTGGTTCACTTTAAGAGTGATGTTGAAGGGCCTGTTTATAATAACCTTTGACCTAAGCTTTGCTAGCCAGTCTCCCTCTGTATTACCATGGCTCATATTTCTAAAGGCATCTATTCATTTACCATGCATATATAACTTCTTTGTGTAGCTTACCGCCAAAAATATAACGTATGGCTTTAATCATAGATTTCAAATGATGCTAAGTCACACCCCTTTTTCTAAGATAGCCACTTATTTTAAAGTAAGGCAATCTTATGTATACTCCCCTCTGTAACTGAATTTTAAACCCATAAAACTGATTGTAGCTTAGAATTCGTGGCCAATACCTTTAACATCAAAAATGGATAACATCTAGAAAATTGCTCTGTATTGGACAAAGACTATTAATGACATGTTGTTACCGGATGATGTGTATGTTTTAATAAACATAAGTTTTAACTGCAAGACACTCTGATTCGACTGTTAAGAAAAGTGGTATGTGACAAACAAAGATCTCACGGAATGCCAATTTCCTACATTTAATGGTGGAGAATGCGGGCAACTTTTGATTTAAGTCTGAATTATGACTGACTTAATCTTTAAGTGTTCTGCTACAAGCTACAAGAAGATTACAAGAAGTAGATAAGAAACTCACTGAAGAAAAGTTGAAATTGTTCCCGGAAGAAAAAAGCTTTAGTACCCGGCTTGAAACAGGAGAAACACAAGTGACTGATACAGCAGGATGGCATCCCAAAAATCCTTTATTTAAACATTCAGTTTTACTATGCGAAAATAGAGTTGCGCAGGGTGAAAAATCGTTCGAACGTGGAAATTTATGCGCAGTACTTAAGGAAGAATTTGAAGATAATAATTGAGATGGACAATCCGGGTCCTTTTATCCATACTTTATTTATGAAGAAATAAAAGTTATGACGAATTGCAGATCGAAGATGGCATTTCGGAGGATTCTCAAGAAATAACTACATAATCCAAAAAGTATTCTTCTATCTGATGATTCGCACACCTGTGGAAATCAAATACTTCAAGGGTATGTGTCTTTAATATGTCTGTAGAAGTTGCTCATATGTATTAACTGTTTAGTTAATTATGGATTGGCAGCAAAAGACTGCTGTCAAATGTAAATAAGCTGTCTGTAAAAGAGTTAATCCTGAAAACGCTATTGTGTATTGAAATGGTTAGACAGATTAACTGGTATTGAGCAAAGCAATGTGGTTAAAAGGGAAAGAAAAAGTTGCATTACTGGCAAAAGGCTTTCTGGAAACTAAAGATTCTATAAAGGAATGGTGTCAACTTAAAAAGACCAGTAATTGTTATGTTTGTAATACATCGAAACAAAAAAGAAATGTGTTGCTAAAAACAATTGAAAATACAAACCCCGAAACTAGCCCTACCACGATCTGGGCAGCGCATAAAGCGGTCCTTCGCGGCCACTTCATAAAACTAGCTACCCAGAAAAAGCGAGCTAAAACAAAGCAGCTACTCGACCTACAATCTGCCCTACGTAAAAAAGAGCAACAACACAAAACGAATCCAACAGACTCGAACCTTAGGGAACTCAATAGCCTCAGACACTCCATCAGAGATCTCACCCTGGAGGCGGTGTCACGCTCCATACTATGGTCCAGACGAATGTTCTATGAGAAGGCAAATAAGACATATACACTCTTGGCTAGGGTGCTGCGCCCGAGTCCGCAAGGCAAAACCATAACAAAAATACGTACAACAGCAAACACACTAGTCAGGACACCTGACACGATCAACGAAGTGTTCACATCCTACTTCTCAGATCTATATAATCACTCACCCCACCTCCAGGCCACCAACGCGACATATATAACAGACATACACCAATTTCTCTCCGAACTCACTATTCCAAAAGTGAACAGGACAGAAGCTGACGCACTACAAGAACCAATTACACAAGTAGAGGTAGAGGCAGCCATAACATCCCTGAAAGGCAATAAGGCACCAGGACCAGACGGATATGACATTAGTTATTATAAACAATTTAAAGACGTGTTAGCCCCACCACTCACGATTCTTAGCAACCACTTCATGCAGGGAGGGGCACCCGACAGCGACATGGCAACGGCAAACGTTGTCCTCCTGCCAAAACCAGGGAAAGACAACACACTAGCCCCGAGGTACAGCCCAATTTCACTATTAAACACTGACCTCAAAATCTTTGCTAAAATCCTGGCGTCTAGATTCACCTCCCTACTCCCGTGCTTGATCCACCCGGACCAGGTGGGTTTTATGCCAGGCCGCCAATTATATGAAAACACACGATGAGGGGTCAACACAATCTGGCACATGGGGGAAAACAAGGCGCCTTCTCTGGCACTATCATTGGATGCGGAGAAGGCGTTTGACAGAGTACTATGGCCATACTTATTCGAGCTACTCCGATTTCAGGGGTTCCCGGAGACCTTTATAACAGCAATACAAGCACTATACACCGACCTGAGAGCACAGATTCTCATCACAGGGGCACGAAAAACACCCTTCACCCTGGGAAACGGTACCAGACAGGGTTGCCCATTATCCCCCCTGCTCTTCACCGTATCCTTAGAGCCACTACTTCAAGCCATCAGGCAGCACCCACACATTAAGGGCATCGAGATAGGGGGCACACCGTTCAAGGTCTCGGCGTATGCCGACGACGTCATGCTGACACTCAGAGAACCGATGCACTCCCTCCACCATCTAACGCTGGTACTGGAGAGATTCGGAAAAATAGCAGGGTACAAAATCAACTACTCTAAATCCGCGGCAATGCCCTTCCACCTGGAGCCCCCAGAGCTAGCCCACATACGCGACACGTATCACTTTAAGATAACCACAGAGGAATTCATGTATCTAGGGGTACGACTAACAGCGAACACATCCTCCTTATATGCCCGCAACTACACTCCCCTATTCAGAACCCTTCTCGCGGAACTGGAGCAGTGGACGGACAGGCCCATTTCCTGGATGGGGCGAGTAAATTCTATAAAAATTAATGTGCTGCCGAGGATACTGTTCCTCTTTCAAGCACTCCCGATAAGGGTAACCCGGGGGGACCTGACGGGCATACAGAGAGCGATAGATGCCTTCATCTGGCACAACAAACGCCCGCGAATAGCACGCACCTTCATGTACAGACCAAAACCCAGGGGGGGCTAGGATTGCCTAACGTATTCGCCTATTACCTAGCTGCACAGCTGACACAGGTGATACAGTGGCACACGCCTCCAGGCAGGAGACGATGGGTAGATCTGGAGTCGCTGATGACGGGTCAGGATCTCCCACAATTTTTCATATGGGCACCTAAAACACAAAGAGCCATGTTAAGAACTGCGAATCCAGCCATACTCAACTCCATACAGATATGGGACCAAACCAAAACGAAATACGCTCTTAGCTCCCAGTCGTCACCTATGACGCCAGTTCTTAGAAACAGGGCTTTCCCCCCTGGAATGCAGGCAAGAGACTATAAGGGGATAGAGGCCACGGGGCTCCAAAGATACATACACCTATATGTGCACCAAAACGTAGTCACATACGAACACCTAAACACCAAAGCCACCTTACAAACGAGAGACTACTTTAGGTACATGCAGATACGAGATTTCGCACAAAAACCCGAAATACGTAGGGCGGCCCTGACACCACTAACCTTCTTTGAAAAATTGTGCTACAATGAGACAACACAAACTAAACTCATCACACTACTGTACAGCCACCTCAACGGGACTCTGGACGGGGAGGGCGTGCTACGATATACTGACCAGTGGGAAGCCGACCTAGGGGAGGTGCTGGAGGGAACAGAGTGGCAGGATATCTGGGAAGCATGCAGCAAAACCACAATATGTGTAATACTCCAAGAACAATCTTATAAAACACTATTTAGATGGTACACGACCCCAGTGAAACAGAAACACATGGGACTGAGCCCCACTGATGATTGTTGGCATAGGTGTGGGGAGAAAGGAACATATGTACATATGTGGTGGGGATGCCCGAAAGTCACGGAATACTGGCGCAGCATAGTGGAGCTCGGCTCTCAGATCCTACATAAGCGAATGGGGTTAGACCCATGGGCTTGCCTACTCTCAAGACCCACAGAGGGCCTCCCCAGACACGAGCAAAGACTCCTTAACATGCTCTATTTGGCGGCCCGTAGGTCCCTAGCACAACAGTGGTCATGTCCAGACCTCCCACAAATATCCGTGGTTATGACAAAAATGCGAGACAATTATATAATGGATAAACTAACCTCCCAGGTGCGAAACACCATGACTAAGTTCCAAAAAGTCTGGGACCTATGGGAGCAGTACGATACTTAGGAGAGGACTCGGGGCGTGGGGCGGCATCCACGCAATCCAAAAATGGCAGGATTGGGACTCACCCAACACCAAAACCACACCAACACTCGGACGGGTGGCAGCGGCACCACCACCGGACGGGGGTGGGAACAAACCCGGAATGAACAACACAGCTTGAGGGGACTGGCAATCCCCTATCATTAATTCAACCGGACAACATACCAAACTAATATTTACAAGCATGTACTTGTCTCTAACTCTCTACTTTTCCTTTCTACCTATCTGTTAACGGTAAGCACCTCAGACCTGCAAATCGGCTGAAGAGGGAGGCAGATCGCAATTTCCAAAGAACATAGCAAGGAGCGGGTGGGCGGTCGCACGCCCAAAGAGGCGGGGACTGACACTCCACTTCCCAAGCCTAACCCTCCACATTAAAAGCTCATGTACATAGTTAATATGGCTTACCACCAAACTAAAAAATTCAGACGAAGTCACCCACAGCAAACATGATGTATATAATATGCGTAAACTAACAATTGTCATTTGCATTCTGTAAACCATTATGTAACACTGAACTGTCTCATACATTAATGTAACCACCAACATGTTTAACATCTGCTTCGTCAAACCAAAAATAAAGAATTTAAAAAAAACAAAAAAAAACAATTGAAAAATATATGTGTTGTTGCAAGGTCTAGTAATTTACCTAGCCCCTAGCTAAACTGTAAATCTCCTTAAAAGTGTTAAAAGAAGGAAATCGCCCCCCATGGCTCTCTTTTGAGAGTGCATTGGATGCAACATTTGTTGAAACAAAAACTCAGACTCTCGGCAGTTGTTGAAAGGATTAAGTAATGTCAAGGAAATTAAGATTTTAATATAATGAAATAAATGCTTAAGAATCAGACTGATCTGTTAAATAGAACCCATAAAACAATGTCTCACATGTCCAAGATTAGACTTTGTTACTAATCTTGACAATTTGCAAAAATTGCTAGTCTGGGGAATGTTACAGATATTTTGTGGAAAAATCTGAAAGATTTGGATTAAAGTAGAAGGTGTGTGAAAAGGGCAGGAGAGAAGAAAAAATATAGAAAAATAGGGAAATTGTGCAAGGAAAAGGGTCAGATGGACACTCTCAGATTAGCCAGATTGATTAAAAATGTGTCTAAATATGATGAGCAGAGAGGACCTTTTTACAATATGAGTGTTTTTGAAGGTGAAATGAATAAACGAAAATTTAGTGATGTGGTAGCCACCAGATGTCGTTTGATCTGGCTGCCAGTCTCATTAAGTGAATGGGTTAAAAATTAACTCATTGATGTGTTGGAGGATAAGGAATGTGAAAAGCCCAGAGTTTAGTTGCAGGAATTGTTTCCAAATATATTGCTAATGGTTGTACAGTGTGCAACTGGTTTGGATAGTTTTGAATTTTCTATTCTTGATTAATTTAAATGGAGAAAATGATGATATACATGCTTGTGCTAATTTAAGGAATAAGGCATGTCTAAAGAGTAACATTGGCAGAGTGTTAGTGAATTGTCTCTAGAATATCCGGTTTACCAAATGAGATAAATTAAGAGATTTTGACGCACCAAGAGTAGATTTGTTGCTATGGAAATTATAAAATCCTTGCAATTATTAAAAAGAAAAAACACAGAAGCAACAGGCAAATGTTGCACAGACACACTTTTGTCTAGGGATACTTCAGCAGGACTGACCCCTATTAAAAATGTGTCTGGTGAAGAAGGTAGAAGGAGAAATTAGGTTATTAATTGAATATGGTAATTTTAGAGTGAGGTTTAAGGAAAGACCACAAAATTAACAAAATTACCAGGGTACTAAAAACTATTCGGCCACACCCCAAGATAGATATTATAGGGTTTTATTAGAGTAATTCTATGGTATGCTATAATTGCAACCAAGAAGGTCATGTTAGGAGAAATTGTCCTAAATATGAAGAAAAAACTTACCCAGTAAAAGGGAAAGAAAATTGAATTTCCCAGACCATAAGAATCTACAGAGAGTGGCAGCTGTAAAAACAGAGCATACATCTTCAACCAACCCCCCTCACATATCAAATTCATGTGAAGAGTGTATACTGATGTTAAATGCCATTGAAAGAAAGGTGGAGGCTGTCACAAATCGACAAGTAAAATCTGCCTAAACTCAAAAATAAATAGGGATGTGTAACCCCTAGCTATTATCAGATCTATCTTGCTGATAACGAAGTGAAGATGGGCGACCATATATTTATGGAAGACTAGAGGGAAATATAACAGAGTTTTATTAGAAACAGGAGCAGGAATGACTCTAATAAAACACGCTTGCCTTTAAAAATTTAAGCATATCAACAAATCCCTTCTAAGTTTTAATGGAACACATGCACATGCAACTCTATCCACTGATAATGACGTTGAGTTTGAAGGAGGAAAAATATTTTGGTGATTTATAGTTGCACCCCTCCTCGCACTGTACTATTATGGGAATGGATGTTATTAATGGAAAAAAAGTTGTATGTGGATTTATTAAATTTGGTTTTATGGCAAGCTTTAGGTGAGAGCAAAATAGGTTGAGTGGTTAAACCTAATAATTTAAGATAGTTTAGTCATGATATAACTGTAAAACAGAGTGAAGTGTCATCTTCTATACAACAAGATGATGAGGTTGTACCATATCTTAAAGTAAAATCCCCCACAGTGTGCTCTAAGTCTAAACAAAATTGTGGGAGAGGGAATTTGCAAGTTGTATTCGTAGTTCTAGACCCCCTGCAGTTAAACAATGTAAGATCCCAAAGAATCAGAATAGGCTTGATACATTTTAGCAGAGAATTTATATATGATATGGCAGGGATAGCAAAACCCTTATGCAATATGCTAAAATATAAAAGATAAGATCTGGACAGGGGAAGCTGAAAAGAGTTGGAACATGTTAAAAGATGCTTTCACACAAGCGCCTGTGCTAGCTGCTCCTATTGAAACAGTACCATATATTGTTCAATGTTATGCAGGTGTCTCTTCATTAATAGCAGTTTTGATGCAAAGGCAACATGGCTCCTTTCGAATGCTGGGATATTTTTCTAAATCATGTATCCAGTGGAAAGGGGAATGTTTTCCTGTGTAAAACAGCTCATGGCTGTATGATGGGCTTTAGAAGCAACACAACACATGGCAGGATTTGGACAGATAAATTTACAAACCCCCCAAATATCTAAAACTGTTACAAAATTGTTCTGAGTTAGGAGTACATAGCCAGAGGGTAGCTCATTAAATATTGAAGTTACAAAACAACCACCCAGGGTAGAAACCAGTAAAAGCTATGTTATTCCTGATTTGATGTCAGAAGGAAATGGAAATATAATGCAGATCTCCTTTTAAGAAGCAAATAATACAAGGGATTTCTAGTTTGTATGTGGAGGAACAAGATTTTATGTTGATGGATCACATCACACAGGTTATGTCATATATGACGATTAAACAAAAGAATTGCAAAGATAGACTGCCAGGCCATGTCTGCTCAGAAAACTGAGTTAGAGTCTGTAAAGGAAGTTCTAGAAATAACAGTATATGACCCAGTGAATATAATCAGTGACAGCAGTTATGTAGTTAAAGCTTTAACACTTCACCTCCCAATATGGAGAAAAGAGGAATGGTAGATTCTCAGGATAAAGCTCTAAAACATGCAGGTATTCTGGCAGAACTGTTTAATTATGAAAAAGACAATAAAGGGTTTAACTTGTTGTTGTGAAACAGACTTGTAGATCAGGAATCAAAGGAAACTTTGTTTGAGGAGTTGTAATACTTGAAAAATGTAATGAGTGCAACTGTTAGTAAAAGACAAATAACAAATACCCTATAAGATCAGATAGAGAATGGAAGAATGTAGCTTTGAGTATAGAAACAATGGATCTAGATACTGAAACTGGCATGTACAGGGTTAAACACAATGAAACACAAACATTTGTACCTAGTGGCTTATTACAAGGGCTGATTGTATTCAATCATCGTACACAGGGCATTTGGGTACAGGAAAACTGTTTAACCCCTTAATGACCAAACTTCTGGAATAAAAGGGAATCATGACGTGTCACACACGTCATGTGTCCTTAAGGGGTTAAGGTCCTGCAAAATAAATTGTATCATCCTAATTTAAAACAAAAAGTGTATAAATATATTGCAGAAGTGTCTCATATGTGCTCAATTTAATCCAAGACCTAAATACTAGAAACCAAAATTGCAGAGAGATCCCTTGGCAAAAAGCGCATGGTACTCTATATAAATTAATTTCTAAATTAAAATAAATAAAATAAAATAGAAATAAAAATGCTTTAAGATAAAGAGTAATTGGTTAACATATTTACCAGGAGTATTAATGTCTATCCTGCAAATCCAAACTCAAGTGTCACCTCATGAGTTAGTGACATGTAGAACTATGTAATCACTTTCCCTAATGAACCTTTTGTTCAAAGTACATTCAAAGTTACAGCAGAACATGCTGAATAGTTGAAAGTATTACAGGAACATCTACTGTTAGATTTGAAGTTTGCTACTTTAAATGTCGTCCCTTATGGTAAACTATGGGTTAAAGTTGTGCAGCGCTACAGAATCTGATGGCGCTATATAAATAAATTAAATAAATATAAAGAAGTAACACAGGGGAATTATGCAGATACGCTTAAGCCAGGTTGCAAGGCAATGGTAAAATCATTTAAAACACCAGGTCTATGAAAAACAAGTTGGGAAGGTCCTTATGGTCCTTATGTTGGTCTAAGAATAAAAATTAGGACAAACTGTGTTACAGGTTTAAAAAGCAAACATTGGTACAAAATGTAATAAATCAATTCTTGTGCTTAGTGATCAATGTAAAAGAAATGCACTAAGGTATAAGAAATGTACTAATTTATAAGAATAGTAAACTACCATCTGTTTTTCATTACAGAACCAATACTGTTTTACATGGACAAAAACCTGTATGATTTTAAATAAAAGGACAAATTGTTTGGACTTTCAAAGGACATTATGGACTTTCAAAGAGACTGTGCTTGTGGATTCGATTGGAGAGGACAGTATTTCATAGACTAAATCAAACTGATTGTGATTTCTGGTTAATGTAAACTGTGTACAATTGCACAATAACTATGATACTGTTATTATTAATGTTAGGTAAAATCAATGCCCAAGGTAAATTAATGAATTAGTGAAAAATGTAAAGGTAATTGTAACAAGAAGTTTGTTCTTAGGAGTTCAGAAATGAAAGGGTTAAAATGGCTTGCTTCTCCTTCTTGGAGTGTAAAAAGCAATACAGACAACTGGAAATGGCTGTGTTAAAAGGCCTTTCATTGTAAAGTGATACTTAGACCAATATCAGAGAACAAAATTAAAATCCCATAAGTAATTGGTATAAGTTATTATGATGCAATATTTTATGCATTAAAATAAGCATCACAGGGGAAAATGAAATATATTTTTATGAACTTTAAATGTATTTAATGTGTTGATATAAATATTATAAGTTTTATTCAGATTGCTTCCAGAACACTGAAATTGAGAAGCCATACCTAGGCATATAGTATTACAGACTTTCATTGTATAGGAATGGAGACCACATCTGGTTCACTTTAAGAGTGATGTTGAAGGGCCTGTTCTTTGACCTAAGCTTTGCTAGCCAGTCTCCCTCTGTATTACCATGGCTCATATTTCTAAAGGCATCTATTCATTTACCATGCATATATAACTTCTTTGTGTAGCTTACCGCCAAAAATATAACGTATGGCTTTAATCATAGATTTCAAATGATGCTAAGTCACACCCCTTTTTCTAAGATAGCCACTTATTTTAAAGTAAGGCAATCTTATGTATACTCCCCTCTGTAACTGAATTTTAAACCCATAAAACTGATTGTAGCTTAGAATTCGTGGCCAATACCTTTAACATCAAAAATGGATAACATCTAGAAAATTGCTCTGTATTGGACAAAGACTATTAATGACATGTTGTTACCGGATGATGTGTATGTTTTAATAAACATAAGTTTTAACTGCAAGACACTCTGATTCGACTGTTAAGAAAACTGGTATGTGACAAACAAAGATCTCACGGAATGCCAATTTCCTACAGCCTGTAGTCTGATAATTGTGCAGGATCGTTAGGTCAGGCCTGAATGACTAGGTGTGGCTTCTGCTTTCTTTGGTGCATCATGGTCCCGGGGTGGAGGTAAGTGTCGGGCTGGGTGAGGGCATGATAAAGGGAAATATATCACTAGCAATCAAGTTGAAAAATACTATAATTGATTCTACAATTTGTTAATTCACCATTTTTAAGATTCACCTCTCCCAATATAATTGTGTTTGTCTCTTGCTAAACAAATAGAAAAGAGGGAAGCAAAATAAAAATTAATCCCAAGGAAAAGATTGATCATTTGAGAAATCATAGTCTAAGGAGAAGATATAAATAAGGAAGTAGAGAAGAAAGTTTAGTTTTTCTATTCTTTCTTCTAGATGACATCAAAAAGGAATGAGGCCAAAACAAGTTAAAAAAAAAATGCCTCTTTTTTTTTTTTCCACCACAAATAGATAGAAGAAACCATATGAGTACCAGACTAATTCACATGAGGATAAAGAACAAGAGGAAAATAGACCCATGTTCTGAACCCCGGAGATACACCCAAGATCAGTTTAAAATCTGCCTTAAAGCTCAATTGGAAAAAAAACAAGTGTAAATAGTTATATCGAAATTACCAGGCTATGAACCCTGGTTAAAAATTATTCCCAAATTATTCCCAAAGGACAGTTTGTTTGAGTTTCAAAAAACTGTAGTGATCAAATTGAGATACAGGCTAACCTTTTAAATACTTATTTTAAGGAAAAAAAATATGATGCAGCTATTTAACAATTCCAGGAGGTTAAATCTTATAAGGGACAGCACATTTTCACATAATAACACCTGAAAGAATACAGCAAATAACCATAAAGACATCCCCATTATTTTAGATTTTAATGGCCAAGCCAAGTAAATCAAACATATTTTAAATATTTTTTGCATATTCTAAAAATAGATTGTGACCTAGCCAATATAATAGGAGATAACAAATATTATTTTTAGAGTAGAGAAGAACTTAAAAATGTGCTCAGAATGTAAAAAGACAATTTAAAAAATAAACTTTGATGTCTTTTATGTCTAACGTATCTAGAAATAGTTTTAAAGGAGCACGATAGGGTCAGGTACACAAACATATATTTCTGACCGTATAGTGTTAAACCCACCATCTGGTAACCCTGGGCCCCTCTTGCCTCCCTAAATATAGTAAAATATAACTTTGCGGGGGCGGGGCCGGGCCGCCATGCTGACCGGTCGCATGTCGGAGGGGCTCCGGAGGAACCGGGCCTATTCTTACCGGAAAAGAGCTTGAAAATACCCACATAGCTGTGGGAGAGGTAGCGGGAGTTTTGGACCCCCCACGGGAAGCTTGAGACTTCGGAGACTGCGGCCTACTTTGGAGGGAACCGGGTGGACGGTCACTGCCCTGTCTCCTTACCACACTGCCACACGTTAAAAGGTTGGGGGCTTGTTGGTCCCATTACCCCCCTTCTGGACGGGGGGGGGGTCATCCCGGTCCCCACTGTGACGGACCCGAGCTGGCTGCAGAGCAAACTGGCGGGCGCTGAACGCCTAAGGCCTAGAATCCAAGATGGAGGCGGCGCATAATACCTAACTCAACTTGCCTGCAACTGAAAGCCGCTCCATTTGCCCAGCTAAAGAGAGGAAGGAATCAGGAGAACCAACTGGCCATCTGCCTACATCACACACCACCCTGTCCGAGGTAGGAGTCGGAGGGGTTCTATGAACCCATAAAACATGAACAGCAACATCATATGCCCATCACCTGACCAAACGGCACCAGCATGGAACTTCCCACAGCCTGACACGGACTGAGCTTCAACAGAAACAACTACTCGCCTCAGGCTACCTAGGGACTGACACGTTAGGATGCAACACACAGCTGCGCTCTACGCTTACACAGTTCTCCCAGCCGTGTCTCACGCGGACACATGAAACAACAAGTCTGCTCGGCTGCAGTGGTCTCACCATGCTCGATCATTTAAAATGCATGATATGCCTTTTGCCCTTTACTTTGCTTCCCTAGACAAAGCACAGCAGTACTAATACTCAATGTACACCTACATTCAGGTCCATAAATATTGGGACATCAACACAATTCTAATCTTTTTGGCTCTATACACCAACACAATGGGTTTGAAATGAAACAAACAAGATGTGCTTTAACTGCAGACTTTCAGCTTTAATTTGAGGGTATTTACATCCAAATCAGGTGAACGGTGTGGGAATTACAACAGTTTGTATATGTGCCTCCCACTTTTTAAGGGACCAAAAGTAATGGGACAGATTACCAGTCATAAATCAAACTTTCACTTTTTAATACATGGTTGCAAATCCTTTGCAGTCAATTACATCATGAAGTCTGGAACGCATAGACATCACCAGATGCTGGGTTTCATCCCTGGTGATGCTCTGCCAGGCCTCTACTGCAACTGTCTTCAGTTCCTGCTTGTTCTTGGGGCATTTTCCCTTCAGTTTTGTCTTCATTAAGTGACTTGGCCATTGCATAACATTCCACTTCTTTCCCTTAAAAAACTCTTTAGTTGCGGGGGCGGGGCCGGACCGCCGAGCTGGATGGTCGCAGACACAAGCTGCTCCAGCAAAAAAACACAATTACGCTAAAAAGTATGGCTTGCTACCTTCCAAACGACCACCAGCGATAGTGCCCAGAACACAGGGACTGCTGGACCCCGGGTGAGGCTGGCTCAGCGAGCTACAGTCCCTGGGCAGAGATGTTCTTGATGCCACGAGCAAGGCCTTCTCCGGCGGTGAGTGGGGCAGACGGCCGCTGCCCCACTATCCTGCACCACAGCACCCAGCTTGGGGCACGCACCCCGGTGGATCCGGACACGTCCCCCCCCCCATGGACCGGTGGGGGTGATCCCGGTCCTCACCCTTTGGTCCTCCCCAAGACATCACAAATGGAGCCGGGGGACACGAGAGCAGCTTCCAAGATGGCGGACGCCATGTGCGCGGGAGGTAGGAAGAAAACCTGCACCATCTCCACGCTCACGGCAGACAACGGGTCTCCAACACCCCGATCTTGCACCAAGGAGGGACGGATAATCCCCCACCTACCCCCGCAGCCACATATGCCGAAGTCCAGCGGCACAAGAGACCCCAAAGAGCGGAACATCGCACCACGATCACTCCCGCTGAGGATACCAGGGCATACCGTCAAGCGAGCTACCCTCGCACTGGAACCCACCTTGCACTCACCTGCCACCCAGCTTGTACCACCAAGTCCCAACCGACAGCACAATCAAGCGACGGATCAAGCGACGGATGCCGAGCTCCCAGGTCTGACACCAACCCCCGGATGATCGACAGTGGCAAGCTGCCCAACGAGCGTCTGATTCCCATGAGAACCTGGCAAGGACCCCACAGTGCAGCAGGGACGGCTAGGATACCTGCTCTGACGGACGCTCGCTCCCCACCACAAAGAACTAGCAGAGCAGGTATCGGTTAGTTACGGGACTCCCCCTGTCTATGTGGGCTCGGGACCACCCTAACGCCATCCCTTTCCCCTGGAGAAAGACACTCGGGAAACCCCCTCGATACACCAGGGTGAAAGAACTACCACAGCGACATAATTAGACATCACTTAAGATTTGTATTGCATGTTGTGTAGAATAGCAACCCTATGTACACGGAACTTAAATGGCACTCATAAGCAAACACTCACATAGGTAATGCTGCCACACCAGCAAGGCACATACCGACACATGGCGACCACAATGCAGCATATCCTACGAAATCATAAGTAATAACCCAAGCGGGAACATGCATATCTGTAAACACCTTAATGTAACACTAAGCGAGAACAATCTTGACATGTACACCATGAATGTCTTATAGCCTGTTATCTTCATGGGAAAAAAAAAAAAACTGCGCTGATTAACCTGTCACAAAATGTAAAGCTATGAAAATGCTAGCAGCGGCTGTTGTGGCTCTGCGTGCTTGCTGTAATTCCATGCGCAAATAAAATAAAGAATTTAAAAAAAACAAAACAAAAAAAAACTCTTTAGTTGCTTTTGCAGTATGCTTCGGGTCATTGTCCATCTGCACTGTGAAGCGCCGTCCAATGAATTCTGAAGCATTTGGCTGAATATGAGCAGATAATATTGCCCGAAACACTTCAGAATTCATCCTGCTGCTTTTGTCAGCAGTCACATCATTAATAAATACAAGAGAACCAGTTCTATTGGCAGCCATACATGCCCACGCCATGACACTACCACCACCATGCTTCACTGATGAGGTGGTATGCTTTGGATCATGAGCAGTTCCTTTCCTTCTCCATACTCTTATCTTCCCATCACTCTGGTACAAGTAAATCTTGGTCCCATCTGTCCATAGGATGTTGTTCCAGAACTGTGAAGGCTTTTTTAGATGTTGTTTGGCAAACTGTAATCTGCCCTTCCTGTTTTCGAGGCTCACCAATGGTTTACATCTTGTGGTGAACCCTCTGTATTCACTCTGGTGAAGTCTTCTCTTGATTGTTGACTTTGACACACATACACTTACCTCCTGCAGAGCGTTCTTGATCTGGCCAACTGTTGTGAAGGGTGTTTTCTTCACCAGGGAAAGAATTCTTCGGTCATCCACCACAGTTGTTTTCTGTGGTCTTCCGGGTCTTTTGGTGTTGCTGAGCTCACCGGTGCGTTCTTTCTTTTTAAGGATGTTCCAAACAGTTGATTTGGCCACACCTAATGTTTTTGCTATCTCTCTGATGGGTTTGTTTAGTTTGTTCAGCCTAATGATGGCTTGCTTCACTGATAGTGACAGCTCTTTGGATCTCATATTGAGAGATGACAGCAACAGATTCCAAATGCAAATAGCACACTTGAAATGAACTCTGGACCTTTTATCTGCTCCTTGTAAATGGGATAATAAGGGAATAACACACACCTGGCCATGAGCAACCAATTGTCCCATTACTTCCGGTCCCTTGAAAAGTGGGAGGCACATATACAAACTGTTGTATTTCCTACACTGTTCACCTGATTTGGATGTAAATACCCTCAAATTAAAGCTGAAAGTCTGCAGTTAAAGCACATCTTGTTCATTTCATTTCAAATCCATTGTGGTGGTGTATAGAGCCAAAAAGATTAGAATTGTGTCGATGTCCCAATATTTATGGACCTGACTGTAAGTCTAGATGTAATGCAGGGCATAACTCTTCTCATGTACCTATACTCTTCTCATGTACCTATACTATACAAGCACAGTACAATCGTTGACTTTGTCATTACTTTACCTGTCACTCACCACATCTTGTTTATGTGCTTTTCTTTAATTCCTGTGTACAATCGTAAGACGTGTATGTGTTGCCTGATTAACTCTTTACCTAAAAATGTGCTAAAACCTAAATGTCATAAATGAGAAACACTGTAATATCACCAATCTTGTATATGCTATTGTGGCATTATGAGATGCTTATGTTCACTCAAGCACACACAAAATAAAGAATAAAAAAAAAAAAATCTTACTTTGCCTCAGAACAGCAAGCTGCCTGCTGACATCATCAGATGTGTTGTTCTGAGCCAATCACAATGCTTCCCCATAGGATTGCCTGAGACTGTGAAGGAGGCAGATCAGGGGCAGAACCAGCACAAGTCAAACACAGCCCTGGCCAATAAGCATCTCCTCATAGAGATGAATTGAATCAATTAGTCTCTATGAGGAAAGTTCAGTGTCTGCATGCAGAGGGAGGAGATACTGAATGTTGTGATTCAAACTAGGCAATACTGACATAGGAAGCAGCTCTAGCAGCTTCTAAGGAGTGGCCAGTGAAGTTATCACTAGGCTGTAATGTTAACATTTTCTCTGAAAGGACAGCGTTCACAGGAAAAGGCCTGAAAGGCATTCTACTCACCAGAACAAATGCAATGAGCTGTAGTTGTTCTGGTGACTATAGTGTCCCTTTAACATTAAAAGTATCCAAATGTGTCATTTCTCCAATGTGATGTATCTCCTCTGGTGCCCTGGTTAAAACCCCTTCAGTGACTTACCTGAGTCCAGCACGGATGTCCCTCGGCGCTGGGTCAGGCTCTGCGCATTAGACCTCCCAATAGGAAAGCATTTTTCAATGCTTTCCTATGGGGATTTTGGCGACGCTGGAGGTCCTCACATAGGGTGAGGACGTCCATCGTCGTTTAAAACCCTTTCGTGTTCTAAGAACACGGAAGTCCCTTTAGTGGCTGTCTGATAGACAGCCACTAGAGGAGGACTTAACCCTGCAAGGTAATTATTATATATTAGGGCTTTGAAAGAAGTAATCATTTCAAGTCACGGTATGACGTTAGCAAGTGAAATGGTACTCATTACCATCTATATAACATTATTTAGATAATTGTATGTCATAAAATATATATAAAAAAAAAATCACATATATTTGTTAGGTATTCATGCTTAGATATATAAAACGTTATTAGAATTCAGACATGTTAAAAAATAATAAAACTCTGTAAAATGCATAGAGAAACTACATATTGTCAGGGATATTGTGGGATTACAATTTAATGTATACTCGGCGTCTCTTGATGACGTAGGACGTGGTTTGCGTGCGCTTGAGCGGGGTGAGCTGTGGAGGGGAAGAAGCGACCAGGAGACTATGGGTGCCCGGATGTAGCTTGGACTGAAAATTAAGGCTATCTACCTGACTACTCGATACCGCGGTGTGCACCGGTTAACTGGAACCTATATAGCAATGGAGGGGTGAGTGAAGAACGGAGGAGCAGAATAATGGAGAAGTAGGAAAACTCAATCAAGAAGTATACAACAACTTTAACTTCCCAACCTGCAAACTAGAGGAACTCGACCTGTATGAATTGAGGAAGACATCTAAAATTTAAGTGACTTTACACTGGTATAAGGGGAAGGAATTTTTTTTTGAATTCTATTGAATAGAACTCTTCAAGATAGTATTAAAATAGCTAGTGGGACGGGGGGAACGGGGGGGGGGGGGGGATAATGTAAGGGAAATAAAAAAAGGGGAAAAGGAGGGAAAGAGGAGGTAAAATAAGGGAAGTAAAATAAAAAAAGCGGGAAAAATATATAAATAAAAATATAACCTAAGGAAGAGAAAGGAAAGAAAGAGGAAGGAAAGTTAAAAAAAAAAAAAGGTTTCTAAATCTTTTTTAGGATATAACCCTTAGCCCATAGAAGTCTGGATCCACTTCTGTGCTAAAGCAAACTTAAATACGCCTGGCTGAAATACTGATGCAAAGTGCAAACTATGTAAAACTTTTGTGCATAAGAAATTAATGACTAAAACTGAATAAGTGGGGCACTTGCAATAGAAATACCTATATATTCTGTTAGGATTCAGACAACAATCAAACTTATAATACTGCATGACCCTGATTTGCTGTAAAGCATAAGAGTCACAAGAATCTAAAAGTGATTACATTGTGCTATATACTCTGGTAAAATTATAAATTTGGTCTACGTGGGGAAATCTCTTGACAGGGATAAGCCACTAGACTCTTAGAAGCAGCATTAAAGAGGCTAATTAAGCACTCCAAGGATTCAAAGTACTTAGGAAAAAGGAAAATGGGCCCTAAAAAAGAGAAAACTCAAGAAGCGGATAAACCCGACAAACCAGACAGGACCAAACACAGTAATACTAGGAGCATCAATAGGAGGTTTCAATGAATCGGCTAGATTGTTTTGGACAAGCATATCTAAACAATTTTTTTTTTTAGAATTCTTTATTTTTGTAGTGCATAAGCTTTGAACAGATGCATGTGAGGTACCCCAAAGGCAATCCTCCAGCTGATAATTAACAGTTGAACATAGAGGTACATGTTAAATCCAGCACATTTTTATATAGGGATAGGATGAGTGTTGAACATTATATGTGTTCGTCGCTTTGGGTGCTTAGGTATTCTCATAACAAGATGCAACAGCGCTTTACTATCTAGTTATGATATTAATATGCTGTGTCAAGAACTAGTATGTGCATATAAGCTAAGTGTAGAATTGAGAGTTTACAACATATTCAGGTACATGCATATAGACTATGTGCTGCAATTGCACACATTTTTAAAAGGTAAGTAGGATAGTTTCAGGCTTTCCAACGTGTCTATAGTGTGTGTAGAGCATTTTCATCGTTAGACAGATTGGTAAACATGCTTGAGTGTGTTATATAGCAAACTAGCAGGCATATAGGTTATGGGGACGCTTTTGGGTGAGATAGTACAGGCTTGTCGTCAGCCTCTTAAGTAAGATTAAAGGGATGCGTCCCGGTTACAGTAGGCAAACATACAGGTGTATAGCTAACAGGCTATCAGTAATGGCTTCAACAGTAGTATTAAAGAGATGTTAGAAGCAATGATTACTGTGGGTAGGCAATCTAGGCATAGCGACAGTGTGTGCAAAAGAACTGTGGGGCAACAATGTAGGGACAACAAGTTAGGAACCATGGAAATAAAATGGATGGCACATTAAGCTACTTGCTCCGTGGGCTCTGTGGTACAGCAAGTAAAGTTCATAAGTCTTTCAGCCGATGCCCATCGAAGGGCAGTTCCGTTTACCACTGCTTACTCTGATGGGGGCTTTCTCACGAGCCCTGGCCTCCCGGTCGTTTGGCCCAGGCTTCTCCAGGCTCACCTTCCAGCTCTCTGTCCGAGCTTTGAGTCGCGCCTCTGCCATGGCGTTCCGTGGCTGGGATGTAGCTCCAGCACTAAGCAGTAGGGTAGACCTCCGTGTTGTGGCACATATTGTTGCCGCGACCACAGAGGGTGGAGGTATGCCGCGCTGGCCCCTGGTTTTTTGCTCGTTGGCAGCCATCTTAGCTGCATCTCGGTGGTCGTCGCGGCAGGCACCATCAGTTCTCCTCTGCCGAGTTACACTTTGCTGGTCGGATGTTGTCGGGGCCGCTGTGTGTGGAGCAGGTTGTACACGTTGGCGGGTCCCGCTCTGGTGTGCGGAAGCGTGGGTGCTGGCGCCTGAGGTTTCCCGCCATTGCGGTTGTCGATGCATGCGTTGTCGGATTACCGCCCTGAAAGTCTGCAGTGGGGATCCGTAAAGGTGTCGGCGGGTCACCGGACGGAGCCATGATGCCACCATTCGGGCCGCTTGGAGGTAGGACACTCCCCTGTCACATAGTGTTGTGTGGAAGCTCGAGCAGAGTAGGTATAGGGCTTCCAGGGAGTGTGATTGTAAATGGTTGCCAGTGTTCCCTCTCTTTGGTTCTTGCTGGGCGGCCATCGTGGATGTGCCCCTGCAGGCTCGTGCCTCTGCTGGCTGGGCAACCGGGGTCGTTTGCCTAGCAGGCTTGTATGTGTCTTGTGGTGCTGCGCCATATGCTTCCGCCATTTTGGAGGCCCCATCGCCCGCCTTGCTTGGATTGGTCGTGGGTATAGTCGGAGGATGCCGGGGGTAGGGTTCCACTGTTGGCAGGCATCGGGATGTCCCCCACCGGTCCATAGGGGGGGAGGGAGTGTTCCACGCTCACAGGTGGCTGTGTGCGATTTATTGGAAGGCGGCCGCCTTTCTCCGCCGCCTCCCGCGGTAGACCCCATGCTGCCATTGCTGTGTCCGGTAATCCCGGGTGTCGGGTTCGGTATCACTCGGTTCGGGACGGTCTTCCCAGACCGATGGGCCCCCTTGCAGGAGGTTAGTGGCATTTTTGCTCATTTTAACCGCCGTTTTTGTGCCTGTTCTGCCAGAGATCGTGCAGTGCACGTCTTCTCTGGTCGCTGGTTAAGCTCCGCCCCCATATCTAAACTATTAATTATAATAGTATTCACAACAGATAACTCCTCCTCATATGATACCTGTCTGGATTAAGTGAAAGAAAATGTTTTATTTATTTTAAACCAAACCACGCAGGACAGGATTCACCCTTATTCCCCCTCCCCCTTTTTAAGAGATACCTCATAGCTTCTTGGTCTCTAATCTATAAAACCTTGGGATTGATCTACATCTATGCAAAGAACATTATCCGATCATTTCTTCTATCATACTGAAACTGTCTATAACAAAACATAAACTTGAGAGAGCATTTAACACTTCTTTACTATTTGCTGGATATCTTAAACTTTCCACTATATCTCCACTGAACAATCAATAACCTATTGACAGCCACCTGTTCAAAAATCATAAAGGGCAAAGAACTCTATTGAGACTATACTGATCAATATATCCTGGTAGGAGAACAACTTGGATCTACGTGAGGAGGGTAATAAATCACCAGAATCATCCAATTGTACAGCGCTATGGAATTTGCTGGCGCTATATAAATAATAAAATAATACTAAAAAAATAGTAATTAGTAGCAACCTGAATTTACGTTATCCCTACCATTTTTATGCCTCCTCATCCAGAAAAGTCTCAAAACAGTAAAATAAAGTGGACCTCCATGTATAGCTTAAACATAGCTTTAAAAATAATTTGAAAACATATCAAAACAATTTAAAATCTTATTATTTGGATTTATAGTTAGTGGTAATAAGTAGAAAGCTATCCTTTAACAAGCTAGAATGGACCTCATATGAGCAGCCAAACTTTCTCAAATTAAAAATCTTTGTTGAAAAGTCAGGATAAGCAATTGGTAACTAGCTATAGAAATATAGACACTGGATAATTATCCTTCAACCTAAAAGGAAGATTCAAAGCCACTAAACAGATACTCAGGAATACAATTCAAAAGGACCCTCGGCTTAAATTTTAGAACAATAAGAAACAGCCCTCATTCCCATCGCTATAGGCAGTGGTGTATTTTGGATTTGTGCTGCCCTTGGCACGACTAAATCGGGCACCCCCAACATCTAAATTTGCTACCCAATTTGTGTTAAGGCCATTTTTTCGACTGACAGACACATGCCCTCATTGATACATGCACTGATATACACTCACTGACAGATACACAGTAATTGGCACACACATACAGCCATTGGCATACACTGTTTAACCAACACACACTTTCACTGACAGACACACACTGAAACACCCACTCACTGACAGGCACACACTCTCAGATACACATAAAATGAAATACACACACTGACACACACTCAAAGGCACACCCATTCTCACTCACCAGACACACACTGACAGCTACACTCGCTCACTCACTCACTCACTCACTCACTCACTCACTCACAGTAAGGTGGAAAGCCCCAGAACACGAGGCAAACAAGGCATTTGTCTGGGAGTTTGGGGTTGGATTTTTTTATGGCGCCCCCCCTGAAAGTGCCGCCCTGGGTACTTCTGGCAATTATAACCTGGAGGAGCTATCAGATAGCCAGATAAGGTCTTGATAGTCTAAGATGATGAATTTATTATGAAAAATGATTTCTCAGAGGACCCAGCTAATCTGGGTACTAAAAATGTAAGGATAGATGAAATGACAAGTGTGGCGAAACCAACTTCGCCACTGTGAACTGGAGAAGCCTGGTTGCTCGCCAGCTTCCTTTGGACTATGGACCAGACTTTAAAAAGCTTATTTTCCCTGCAGAAAGGCTTATTCGTGCCTTTTCTGCCGGGGTGTTCGGTAGATTTTATCTACCGAACAAACTAACGAATGCGGGACCACCTGGGAGCTGGAGTGTGCCGCCAATTGACCACCCTGAAGCTGCGGTTAACCGCAGCTTAATTGACGAAGGCAGGGTGGTCTTTGTTCGTCGACCGAACACGTGGCAGCGGCCATTTTACAAGTACCGTATGGCCAGCGGTGTTCGGCACCTAACTTATGGAACTGTAAACGGGCACTTATTTGCACGAACACCGCTGAGCCGTCCGTCTCCTGGTTCCTATTCGTGGGGATGTGGCCGAACAGCCGTTCATACGGTAGTTTATTTCATGTGAATTGTAGTAACCCAGATAGCTATACCATGGAGCCTATTTGTGTGATTAAAGACTTTGGCTCCATGGCGATTTAACTGTATTCGTGTGGTCTGGGTGCCATTCCCCTAATAATGTGCACCCAGACCTGAGCTATCTGGGCATATGTAACATGTCTGTGTTTGGTGGAATAAAAGTGACTTTATATATTTTAAAACATAATACTGCATTTAGGTCCCCACATGTGTAATGGAGTTTTGTCTCTGGCCTGGGAGATAATTGGATTACTTCTCCAATTATCTCCAGGGCAGAAGGGAGGAAGCCAGGATGCATTGTGGGAAGGTTTACTGCTGTGTGTCTGTAATTGGTTTATGTCTGTCCTTTGTTACAGTCTTCCATTTGGTCCCTAGGGGAGTGTCCACCAGGTGGGAGACCTGCATAAATACTGGGCAGGTAGCCCTGAGTAAAGGAGTTCCTGCTTAACCCTGAAGCTGAAGTGTTGTCTCATTCTTGGGGGGGAATTTGACTGTATGCCGACTGCCAGGAGTGTAAGCTGTTCGTATTGCTTTTCCTGTTCGGCTGCTTCCAGGGTTCGTGTGTCTGTTGTTCGAGAGTTGGTGAATCCGTGCAGTCTGGGAGTTCGGGAAATTGGTGCTTACAGTAGCTGCTGGTCTAGCTAAAGGGGATTATCGCCTAAACTGGGTTTTATCCCCTTCTGAGCGAAACGGTCCGTTACAATTGGTGGCAGCGGTGGGATCGTTCCTACAACCAGAGGGACAGCTACAGACAACACCATTCCTGGATTACAAAGTGAGGGCAACGCCAGTACCCGTACAGCGCCCTTATCTACTAAGGAACCAACTTCAGCAGAGCAAGCATGGCACCCAGCTACACTCAAGAGGCGTATCACAGAGAGGTCACCGCGGTGCTGGCTTTATGCGGACCCAACCCCTCAGAGTATATAGTGCAGCATGTGAAGAAAGCAGTGCGAGAGTACTTGCCGTGGGAATCAGAGCGGGCCAGGGGGTTTGCAGTCCTTCCTCCCCAGCGGCAGTGTGTACCCCAGGGAGCTGATGGTGTCGTCCGTCCTCCCCAGCGGCAGTGTGTGTCCCAGGGAGCAGAAGGTACCGTCCTTCCTCCCCAGCGGCAGTGTGTACCCCAGGGAGCTGATGGTGTCGTTTGTCCTCCCCAGCGGCAGTGTGTGTCCCAGGGAGCTGATGGTGTCGTCCGTCCTCCCCAGCGGCAGTGTGTAACCAAGGGAGCAGAAGGTGCCGTCCTTCCTCCACCGCAGCAGTGTGTACCACAGGGAGCAGAAGGTGCCGTCCTTCCTCCCCAGCGGCAGTGTGTACCCCAGGGAGCTGAAGGTACTGTCCTTCCTCCCCAGCGGCAGTGTGTCCTGCAGGGAGCAGAGACCGTCAGTCTCGCACCCCAGCAGCAGCACAAGAGAATGAAAGGGGAGACAGCTGGTCTCCCTTTCCACCAGCAGAGAGAGTGGCAGGGAGAGGAGCTGCAGTTTACCGTCCAGAGAGAGGAGCTTGTTACACCCTCTCTCCAGCGGCAGCCTAACCCACTAAGGGGAGATGTTAAGCCCCACAACTGTGCAGATGGGACCGTAGTCTCTGCACTTACAGCACAAGGGGTAGGGACGGTCGGTCCTGGCCCCCAGCCACAGAGCGGTGTATCCAAAGGGGAGACAGTCGGTCTCCCCCTCCGGCAGCCGAGCTATGCACCTACAGGGGAGACAGTCCGTCTCCAGCAACCAGGCTCCAACCAGACTACTCCCGTGGTAGTGTTGGCACCAGGACAGAGTACCACTGGTCTCTGCACCCTCAGCAACCCACCAAGGCAGCCTACCAGTCCCCCACACAGTCGTGGTAAGGCACCTGGACATGGATAAGATTCTCCCTTACCCAGGTGTAGTAACCGTTTATTGTGGGTGGCAGAAGGTACCGTCCTTCCTCCCCAGCGGCAGTGTGTACCCCAGGGAGCTGATGGTGTCGTCCGTCCTCCCCAGCGGCAGTGTGTGTCCCAGGGAGCAGAAGGTATCGTCCTTCCTCCCCAGCGGCAGTGTGTACCCCAGGGAGCTGATGGTGTCGTCCGTCCTCCCCAGCGGCAGTGTGTAACCCAGGGAGCAGAAGGTGCCGTCCTTCCTCCCCAGCGGCAGTGTGTACCCCAGGGAGCAGAAGGTGCCATCCTTCCTCCCCAGCGGCAGTGTGTACCCCAGGGAGCTGAAGGTGCCGTCCTTCCTCCCCAGCGGCAGTGTGTACCCCAGGGAGCAGAAGGTGCCGTCCTTCCTCCCCAGTGGCAGTGTGTACCCCAGGGAGCCGAAGGGGCCGTCCTTCCTCCCCAGCGGCAGTGTGCACCCCAGGGAGCTGAAGGTACCGTCCTTCCTCCCCAGCGACAGTGTGTCCTGCAGGGAGCAGAGACCGTCCGTCTCGCACCCCAGCAGCAGCACAAGAGAATGAAAGGGGAGACAGCTGGTCTCCCTTTCCACCAGCAGAGAGAGTGGCAGGGAGAGGAGCCTGCTAACCTCTCTCCCCAGCGGCAGTTTACCGTCCCGAGAGAGGAGCTTGTTACACCCTCTCTCCAGCGGCAGCCTAACCCACTAAGGGGAGATGTTAAGCCCCACAACTGTGCAGATGGGACCGTAGTCTCTGCACTTACAGCACAAGGGGTAGGGACGGTCGGTCCTGGCCCCCAGCCACAGAGCGGTGTATCCAAAGGGGAGACAGTCGGTCTCCCCCTCCGGCAGCCGAGCTATGCACCTACAGGGGAGACAGTCCGTCTCCAGCAACCAGGCTCCAACCAGACTACTCCCGTGGTAGTGTTGGCACCAGGACAGAGTACCACTGGTCTCTGCACCCTCAGCAACCCACCAAGGCAGCCTACCAGTCCCCCACACAGTCGTGGTAAGGCACCTGGACATGGATAAGATTCTCCCTTACCCAGGTGTAGTAACCGTTTATTGTGGGTGGCAGAAGGTACCGTCCTTCCTCCCCAGCGGCAGTGTGTACCCCAGGGAGCTGATGGTGTCGTCCGTCCTCCCCAGCGGCAGTGTGTGTCCCAGGGAGCAGAAGGTATCGTCCTTCCTCCCCAGCGGCAGTGTGTACCCCAGGGAGCTGATGGTGTCGTCCGTCCTCCCCAGCGGCAGTGTGTAACCCAGGGAGCAGAAGGTGCCGTCCTTCCTCCCCAGCGGCAGTGTGTACCCCAGGGAGCAGAAGGTGCCGTCCTTCCTCCCCAGCGGCAGTGTGTACCTCAGGGAGCAGAAGGTGCCGTCCTTCCTCCCCAGTGGCAGTGTGTACCCCAGGGAGCCGAAGGGGCCGTCCTTCCTCCCCAGCGGCAGTGTGCACCCCAGGGAGCTGAAGGTACCGTCCTTCCTCCCCAGCGGCAGTGTGTCCTGCAGGGAGCAGAGACCGTCAGTCTCGCACCCCAGCAGCAGCACAAGAGAATGAAAGGGGAGACAGCTGGTCTCCCTTTCCACCAGCAGAGAGAGTGGCAGGGAGAGGAGCCTGCTAACCTCTCTCCCCAGCGGCAGTTTACCGTCCAGAGAGAGGAGCTTGTTACACCCTCTCTCCAGCGGCAGCTGTAGCAGAGCACAATGTTAAAATCCCCGATCTCCGCTGGTTCCACAGGTAAATCCACAGTCAGCGCTGAAAAGTAAGGCAAGTTCCCAAATCCTCCCAATAACCGGACGAAACACAGTTTGGGAGTCAACTAACTGGCTTTATTCACAGACTTCCATATTTATGCAGTTCCCCATGCAAGGGGTTTCCATACAGTGATTTCAGGGGATTTCTCCCATCATGCAGTATAATTATCCCAACAGGCTTTGCTGCACGAGAGGGATACTCCCACTAAAATGGACGATTAAGTGGATTATCCCCTCGTGCAGCAGAACTGACAATCTACATTAAAATACGGTTTTTGAGTTTCATTCGGTAGATTAATGTGACCGAACGTTCGGTAGATAGCTGGAGTCTGAGCGCATCTTCTGGGAGAATACCGCTCAGCTCCCAGCTGAATTGACCGAACGCCGCATGAAATACACTTAACCATCGAGTTCGGTTTGAAACTACCAAACATCGATGGGGAACAAAATGTGGCGAACGCGGAACTCCCGAACGCTCTGGAAGTCCAGCGGTGTTCAGATCATTGAGTAGCCGTTTTCAGTTCCATGCTCTCGACGACCGAACACCGCTGCAGAGACAAAGGATCCAAGATGGCCGACCGCCGCATGGTCGGTAGCCGAACGACGGCCACCTAGGAGAGCCTTCAATTACCGATTGCAACATTGTTGCAATCGGTTAATTGGTGCCACACGACTGTGAGTGTGTGGTCTACCTGGGGAGCCCGCATTCGTTTGGCGAACGGCCCGGATAGCCGTGTTTCGTCAAACGAAAGGTTTGCATGCTGGTAGCGTACGGCTGCCAGCATGCGAACGGTCATAATATAATGCATACACGAACAAGATACATAGTAATACAGTCAGCCTACGGACAACCTTTGTTAAATAGAGTCCAGAAGTGGCTAGGTTTGCCACAGCAGCCTAACCCACCAAGGGGAGATGTTAAGCCCCACAACTGTGCAGATGGGACCGTAGTCTCTGCACTTACAGCACAAGGGGTAGGGACGGTGGGTCCTGGCCCCCAGCCACAGAGCGGTGTATCCAAAGGGGAGACAGTCAGTCTCCCCCTCCGGCAGCCGAGCTATGCACCTACAGGGGAGACAGTCCGTCTCCAGCAACCAGGCTCCAACCAGACTACTCCCGTGGTAGTGCTGGCACCAGGACAGAGTACCGCTGGTCTCTGCACCCTCAGCAACCCACTAAGGCAGCCTACCAGTCCCCCACACAGCCGTGGTAAGGCACCTGGACATGGATAAGATTCTCCCTTACCCAAGTGTAGTAACCGTTTATTGTGGGTGGGCTGTACTGCTGTTTCTGGCTTGTGGGTGGGCTGCTGGACTAACAAGGGCACTGACCGGCAGGAGGTCAGGTACCCTGTTAGTCTAATTGGTAAAGGGGAGAATTGTGGTGAAACCAACTTCGCCACTGTGAACTGGAGAAGCCTGGTTGCTCGCCTGCTTCCTTTGGACTATGGACCAGACTTTAAAAAGCGTATTTTCCCTGCAGAAAGGCTTATTCGTGCCTTTTCTGCCGTGGTGTTCGGTAGATTTTATCTACTGAACAAACTAACGAATGCGGGACCACCTGGGAGCTGGAGTGTGCCGCCAATTGACCACCCTGAAGCTGCGGTTAACCGCAGCTTAATTGACGAAGGCAGGGTGGTCTTTGTTCGTCGACCGAACACGTGGCAGCGGCCATTTTACAAGTACCGTACGGCCAGCGGTGTTCGGCACCTAACTTATGGAACTGTAAACGGGCACTTATTTGCACGAACACCGCTGAGCCGTCCGTCTCCTGGTTCCTATTCGTGGGGATGTGGCCGAACAGCCGTTCATACGGTAGTTTATTTCATGTGAATTGTAGTAACCCAGATAGCTATGCCATGGAGCCTATTTGTGTGATTAAAGACTTTGGCTCCATGGCGATTTAACTGTATTCGTGTGGTCTGGGTGCCATTCCCCTAATAATGTGCACCCAGACCTGAGCTATCTGGGGATATGTAACATGTCTGTGTTTGGTGGAATAAAAGTGACTTTATATATTTTAAAACATAATACTGCATTTAGGTCCCCACATGTGTAATGGAGTTTTGTCTCTGGCCTGGGAGATAATTGGATTACTTCTCCAATTATCTCCAGGGCAGAAGGGAGGAAGCCAGGATGCATTGTGGGAAGGTTTACTGCTGTGTGTCTGTAATTGGTTTATGTCTGTCCTTTGTTACAGTCTTCCATTTGGTCCCCTAGGGGAGTGTCCACCAGGTGGGAGACCTGCATAAATACTGGGCAGGTAGCCCTGAGTAAAGGAGTTCCTGCTTAACCCTGAAGCTGAAGTGTTGTCTCATTCTTAGGGGGGAATTTGACTGTATGCCGACTGCCAGGAGTGTAAGCTATTCGTATGGTTCCTATTCAACGGTCTACAGCATTCCTATGCTTGAGAAGGTTCATATGCTGCATCAGTTCGGTGATTATGGTGTCTGCCAGAGTGCTTGGAGTCCTCAGGAAGCGCTAGGAGCATCCTTTAACGGAGGTACCCAGTCGGGGTGCCAGGCGATCCGTTACAACAAGGATCAGTTAGAGCAGGGACTGGAGAGGGAGGTGGGTAGGAAGTTGGGTGAGGAACTTGTCTGAACAATTTGGTACAGTTATACGTATACAGGGAAGAAATCTCTTCTAAACTTTTAGTTACATCTACTATTTCAAACTCACATACAAATTAAAAACTTGATCAAGACACAATCTTAATACTTTACTCTATTCCAATTAATGGTACTACACGTTCAACAAATGTCCAATTTCTGTCTTTATGGAAGTATGAAAATAATTATACTTGAATTAAATAAAAATAGAATAAACTGAACTAAAACATTACTAAATTGAGTGGGAGTAAAAAGTAGCTATACGTGGACAAGGACACTAGAATTACCCTGTATGCAGATACATCTGTATTATATATGAAATCCTTTTTTAACCTGACATTATTATGGTTTAAGTGTGATAAAAATGTTCTATCTTTGTTATTTGTACTTACCCAACATAACTCTGAATGAATATTGATTCAAAACTCTAATATGTAACTTTGTATTATACATCTTTTTTATCAAACTTGAAGGATCCCACTGTGACTTTTTTGGACTCCTAAGGACATCCATTTTTATATACTGAATATGTAAAAATGTTGAGAACCCCCTTAAAAGATAAGGTCCTTGGCGCTGGTGCGATTGAAAGAAGACAACTAGGCACCATTAGCCTTTTATGACAATTAAGGTGCTTTTGCTAAACACCCAGGGGTTAAATATTTTTGTACGACACAAGAAAAAGGTAGACCTGAGCTTTATCCATGAGACCCACTGGAGAGACACAGATACTCAAAGGTGGAGATTCTCTAAAATCCCATTGATTTTTACTTTTAGTTTTCATAAAAAGAAGATGGGAGTAGTAATAATGATTTTGTAACGGCTGAAATTCGAGTTGATACTAGAACAAAAAGACACAAAATGATTGACATTCTATTTACTTTTGCAAACATATTTGCCCCTAATTAATATTCTCAGCGATTTTTCTAAAAATGTTTTTCAAAAGTTAATAAAATCCAGAAAGGTAGGCTTTTAATAGCAGGTGACATGAATATGGTGTTAGATGTGAAACTGGATAAAACTAAACACAAGGTTTCTGATGAACACTTACGGGTACAGGATGTCCTGTATGATAACAATCTATACAATATCTGGAGAGTCCAGCATACTTAAGACAAATATTTCACCTTCTATTCTAAGGTTCATAAAGTCTACTCGAGAATAGAACTCTTCATCACTGACCTAACCAATCTTCGCTATTTTGGAAAATCAAAAATAGTTTGATCACATGGTCAGACCATGCTCCAATTACTTTGAACAATGATTTTCTATAGGGAAATCCTGATGTGATCCACATTAGGTCTCTGGCATGGGTGGAGCTGAGCAAGCACCGAGGGACATCGGCGCTGGCCTCAGGTAAGTGACAGAAGGGGTTATTAACCCCTTCTGCACCTTGAAAGAGGGGGAAGCTATAGTGCCAGAAAAGTGAGTTTGTTTGACAAAACAATCTCAATCTTGATTTTTAGCTTGCTTGATTGCTTCCTCAATAAAATCTGATTAAAATAATTTTCAATAAATTGTTATTTTAATACCTGTTCTTTAAGCAGTTGAGCAGTTTCTCCTAAGTCTTAAAAATTAGCTTTTGGATATCCCACTCAGCCGTGGGGTCTGATGGCAACTTGTATTGACTTTCTTAAAGAAAGTGTGTGTGTTTACTTCAGATGCTACCTTCCCGGTTTTTTAACATTAGAGAGCCACAATTACTCATACTCAAATTGCTGATCATCTGATCGGCATTTCCATAATAGTTTGGATTTGTTTATTTACACCATGTAAATAACATGCAGTCACATGGTACAGGTGCTTCTTGATGGGGAGAGATAGCCCCATCTCCTCTGCTCCATTTGCTGGCCGTGATTGCGATTATAGCACCAGAAAGAATTTTGGGATATGTAGTTTGTCTATGTCTTCTCGAGTTTTATTCTTTTTAACATGTTTTTGAATTCTAAAAAAGTTTTATATATCCTTAGCATGTATACCTAACAAATATTGGTGAAATTTTTTTTTTATATATAATTTATGACATAAAGTGATCCAAATTTATGTTATATAGATGATAATGAGACGTCATAATACTGCAACTCTTGAAATATTTACTTATTTCAAAGCTTTACTTCTTTAAATAGGGCCATGTGTATTTATTATCACTTGAAGAACCATAAGGGCGAAACACACTGTGATTGTATAGAAGAACACTTTTTATTTGTTTTATCTATTTTGCATGGTATATTTGATAAAATAGTTTTTACCATAAAAATGTAATTTTTTTATTTTTGTTTTTCTCTTAATCTTATTTGGTCCTGCATTTTATCCTGCATTTATCATTACATTTTACTTATCCAGAAGGGTCTCTACAGACACTGCTACCTTATTTACCTACTTATAACATTGTATATCATACCACCCAAGCTGATGTTGTAGAGCATATGGTGCTCTCAAAAATGTAAGTAGATTTAATTCTAAATTTTATGTCAAGACACGGAGGCTCATATTGCTTAACCCTTTCTTTACTGTCCACCAATAGCAGCAAAGAATACAAACAGTAAGAAAAAATGGTAACCATTGTGATAGACCACTCCCATACTAAGTCCCAGTATAATAGTCAGCACCTCCCCACACACTTCCCCTTTCTTTGCTGCTACCAAACAGATAAGTACATGACTAATTTCTTCCATATTATCATTGCCTTATTGTTATGTATACTATTTATTTGCATTATTGATGTTACTCTCATTATTGCTCTGTTGCTACATGTACCATTTATTTGCTTTTTTGCTTGTAGTTTCATTATTTACTTATTTATTTTCCATATGTTTTATGTTTCTATGTTTTATCCTCTTGTGGATTTTTATATTGTGCTATCCTTTGAGCCCAGGGTTCCAGACCTCTTTAGGGTATTATTATCAGTATCCCTATCACTTGAGCTTCCCCTGTTGCTCTTATCTTTTTTCTCCACCCCCCTTCCCCCTGGGGAAATGGATATACCCCATGCTCTGGTTAACCCCTCTGCCAGCTCTGGTCCCCCTTCCTCCGCAGGTGACCCTATGTCAGTACCTGACGATGCCCAATCACTAGCTCTACAGCGCTCCATTACGGATGCCGTTATGGCCGCCATGGGCTTCATGTCCTCGGCTCTTTCCCAGACTATTTCACAGGCCTTACTGGCACGCCCTTTGGCTGCAGAAGGCTCGGCCACGTCAACGCGCTTACCGCGTTTAGCTTTAAGTCTTATAGGGGATGTTCCAAGAAAGGCTACGGCCAAATCCAGGCACTTAAGTCCCCCTGCCTCCAGAAAGAATACGACTGGTGTGACTATATCCACCCATGACAGCGTGCCTATGTCACGCAAGAGAGCCTTTCCGCACCAGGCAGAACGGGCGCAGCAGTGGAAATGTGCTAGAGCACAAAAAGAGAGTAACTCCGACTCAGAAATTGGGTCTTGTGAGGAGGCTGATGCTGAGTCCGTATGTGACTCCAATGACGACATTGGCGGGCAGGACACTGACTCTATCGGGGCTGGTAATGAGTGGCTCACGCAGCGACTCCCCAGCTACCACGGGTTCCGCCCTCATGGATCCGTCTGGGAAACCTATGTTTGACCCGGATGCTCTCAATCACCCGAGGTCAGCAGAATGGCTCCCAGCGGACCATGTGGCTAAATACCTAGAGAACTGGGTACGGCACCCCCTTAGCAAGGCGGCGCGCAACAATCTCAGGGCAGAATTGTCCTAGACCCCTGATTCCCAGTAAAGTATGTGAGACCCCTATTGCTGACCCCCAAATGTCCCAATTTCTTTCAAAAATGGGATGGAATCCCTGCAAGGGATTGGATTCCGCTTTAAAATCATGCCAGGACAAACACCTGGACATTTTTGGTCCTTTGGCCAAATTGTTTGACCTGGCTGAACTAGCCAGAGCCGAAAACAGGCAGGTTGACCCAGAAGAACTCTGTGGCTGGGTGTAGAGGGCGATCTGCATAGCAGGCAGTGTGAACAACTCCCTGTCTAGTGAGCGGCGTAAAGCCATTCTCTTTAAAATTTAGCCCAAATTGGCTAACCTTGCTCTCACTGAGGCAGGCAAAGACGCCCAGGGCCTGTTGTTTGGAGAATCCTTTATAAAGGATCTGGGAAGTTTTGCTTTTACAGCCCTGGACAAGGCTCAATCCTCTATGAAGAGGATATTTCAGGGATGGGTCTCTACCAGGGCCGGCAGATTCAGGGGCCGTCTGTCCGGCCGGTCTAATTACCACACCCGTGGATCGGGATGAAGCTTCTACAACCAGAGACCATCCTACCAGGAGACGAGACAACAGTCCCCTTTCTTCCCCTCTCTTGGGCGGCCATGGCGCTCCAGAGGCTTCAGAGGGAACCCCGGTTCCAGACGCCCTTACGTTAAGCTTACATTTACCTCATGTTTTTTACAATATCTGTGTAGGAGGCAGACTCTGTCATTTTCTCCAAGCCTGTTAGACATCACCTCAGATGCCTGGGTTCTGACCACAGTGAATGGGTTTCACATAGAGTTGGTCGACACCCCGTGTCATATTCCTCCCCCTCACCCTATTGTACTTTCAGGGACAGACCGCGCCCTATTAGACGAGGAGCTATTGGCTCTCCACACGAAGGGGGCGATAGAATGGGCCCAATGTCCCCCACAGGGGTTCTCAGCAACATCTTCCTTGTAGAAACAAAAGGCGGGCAGATGCGCCCAGTTGTTAACCTCCAGGCCCTCAACACTCTAGTACACTACCGCCAGTTCAAGATGAAGGGCATTCATCTCCTGTGAGACTTACTCCTTCGGGGAGACCTCAAGGACGCATACTTGATGGTCCCAGTGACCGAGGCATACATTGGACTTACTACGCTTCCTCTGGAAAGGCGACACTTGGCGCATTACATGCCTCCCTTTCGGGCTCTCGTCAGCTCCGTGGTGCTTTACCAAATCGATGCGCCCTGCCATGGCTTGGTTGCGCAGTCAAGGAGTAAGACTGATAGTCTATTTGGACGACATCCTCCTCATGGCACAGGACTGCTCGGTCCTCCTGAAACACCTACAGGGGATGATGGATCTCCTATCTCGCCTGGGTTTCCTCCTCAATTGGGAAAAATCCTGCCTGACCCCTTCCCGACGCATGGAGATCCTCGGCTTCACAGTTGACTCAGAAGCGGAATCTCTCAGCCTCCCTCCTGCCAAAATACGCTCCATCCGCAAAGAACTACGCCGCGCCCTAGCGCGCCCCCATCTGTCGCTGCGTCATCTGGCACGGATCATCGGCCTACTGGCCTCCTCAATCCAGGTGGTGTTTCCTGCCCCTCTCCATTATCGTGCCCTCCAGCGTCTGAAGATCGCACATCTTCACAATGGGGCATCATATGCAGACATGGTTTCCCTGGATTCGGAAACCCGAGACGAGCTGACCTGGTGGATCCACAACCTATCCGCTTGGAATGACAAGGCCATCTTCGGTTCCCAACCGGAATTCACGGTGGATTCAGATGCAAGTCTCCACGGTTGGGGTGCCCACTGCAACGGTGTGACTACCGGGAGACACTGGTCGGAGGACGAATCCCGTCTCCACATCAATGCCCTGGAGCTTGTGGCCGGCTCCTTTGCGATCAGGAGCTTCGTGAACGGGACCGCCAGTGCGTGCATTCGACTGTTCATGGACAACATCTCAGCAGTTCGCTATGTCAATCACATGGGCGGCACGCATTCGGCTATTCTGGCCCGCTTGGCAAAGGACTTCTGGGCCTATTGTTTGGACAGGAATCTGATCATCCAGGCGGAATACCTTCCCGGTCTCCACAACACCCATGCGGATTGGAGCTCACGCTATCTGTCAGACAGCAGCGATTGGAAATTGGATGTAGAGGTGTTCTCCGCTATCTTGTCTCTCTGGGGACCTTTTGCCATTGACCTCTTCGCTTCCCGGCTCAACGCCCAACTACCTCGGTTCTACAGCTGGCGCCCAGACCCAGCCGCGGAGGCAGTGGACGCCTTCCTACGAGACTGGACCAGCTCACCACTTTACGCTTTCCCTCCATTTGCCATGATTCCTCGGGTTCTACTCCAAGTACGACGCCAGATGGACGACTTGGTCCTACTGACCCCATTCTAGGGGACCCAGTCGTGGTTCCCACAGCTCCTGGAACTGGCGATAGATGTACCCAGACTTCTGCTATCCTGCCAGGATCTTCTGCTGGACCGATTGGGCCAACAACACCCCCTCCTACTGGACGGGTAGTTGCTGCTACTTGCATGGAGGATTTCCGGGGTCCCTGGGATATCCAAGGAGTTTCGGATGCAACTCAACGCCTCCTGGCTGGCGCATGGGCCCCCGGCACTAGACGATCATATGGGACTGCTTGGAGAGCTTGGACTGGCTGGGGCCTGGCTTGGGACTTGGATTCCGTTTCGGCACCTGTGACAGCGATACTCCAATTCCTCACTCCATTATTTGAGGCTGGTCGGGCGTATCGCACGATAACCTGTATAGATCGGGCATCTCTTCAGCTCACCAGGGTTTTGAAGGCTGTCTTGCTGGCCAACACCCCTTGGTGTGACGCTTACTTCGGGGTTCATGCCTGTCGCGTCCCCCCAGACCTCAACATTCAGGTACATGGGACGTTTCCTGCGTCTTGTCACTGTTTACTTCCTGGCCTCCTAATGCGGACCTCACCCTGCGACAACTGTCGGCCAAATTGGTTTCCCTGTTCTGCCTCATTTCGTGCAAACGGGTCTCGGATGCACGGGCCCTGGACTACGATGCTAGATCCTTCACTCCGCATGGAGTGACATTTAACATCTCCAGACGCACTAAGATGGCTATACGTTCGGTCTCATATCCGAGTTTTCCAACTACCCCAGCGCTATGTCCTGTGACCTGTTTGAGGGAGTATGAACTTCGGACGAGTGCCCATCGTTTGGCCGCGTCCCCTCAGCTCTTTCTCTCGATTCATCAACCCTTCGCCCCGGTGTCCAGCACTGCCTTGGCTCGTTGGGTGAAATGGGTGATGTCACTGGCCAGTGTGGATACATCCATCTTTAGCGCTCACTCCGCATGAGAGGCATCATCCACGTCTATGGTGTCTTCGAGAGCACGCCTGGAAGAACTGATGAGGATGGCAGACTGGTCCCGCGCATCCACCTTCAGAGAATTTTACTTTCGGCCTTCAACACGTTTTCTCTTCGGTTATTGATCAGCTTTAAACTTATGAGCCTCCGTGTCTTGACATAAAATTACATGATTTTGCTATTTCATGATGAAAAGGCATGATTTTATGAAAGACACAGAGGCGAGTATTGTCCCACCCTGTTGTGTTATAGCTCAGATTGGTATACCGCTAGTAGGGGCAAGTCTGCTAAATAGTGAGCAGCCTGTGGCAGCTCACTGTTAAAAAATATATATATATATTCTTCCCCCCTCCCGAACCGCGCGAATGGGGCTATTAAACTGAAGGGGGACCTAGCTTCCCCCACCCTTGAGCGGCAGGTGGGGGACCTAAATGAGAATGTGGGGGGGGACTACTGTCCTCTCCCCCGAACCCATCCCTGAGCAGCGTGTGGGGGCCCTAAATAACAATGAGGGGGTACCTATTGTCCTCCCCTCACCCCTGAGCAGCGGGTGGGGGCCCTAAATAACAGTGGGGGGGACCTATTGTCCTTCCACCCAGCCCTCAATAACAATGAGGGGGGACCTATTGTTCTCCCCCCGGTCCCCGCCCCTAAGAGGTGGGTGGGGGCCCTAAATGAGAATGTGGGGGTGTCCTACTGTCTTCCCCCAACCCTGAGTGGCGGGTGGGGGCCCTAAATAACAATGAGGTAGGGGGACCTATTGTCCTGCCCCAACCCCTGAGCAGCGGGTTGAGGCCCTAAATAACAATGAGGGGGGAACCTAAATGAAATTGTTACCCCTCCAGGTGACTAGGGGTCCCCTAGTCATCCCCCCCACCCAAAAAAAAAACTAATAAACCCTTACCTGCCCCCCTCACCCTAAAAATAATGAGGAGCGAATACAAAAACTAAGTACCTGTAAAAAATATAAAACTTAACATTTGATGTCTTCTTTTTTCTAAAATCTTCATTTTTCAGCCCCAAAAAATGCCAAATAAAAATCCATAATACCATGTATCCATCTTCATCCATGGAGGGCACAGTGCAGACTGAGCTCCGCAGGGCGGGGAAAGGATTCTAAAGCCTTCCTACGCCCTGCAATTAGGCTCAGAGTGCTCTGATTGGTTGGTTTAAGCCAACCAATCAGAGTGCTCTGACAGCTAAATGAAAATGACAGAGCACTCTGGTTGGATTTCAAATTGAAAGCAACCAATCAGAGTGCTCTGTGTCATTTTACACAGCATGGGAAAGTTCTTTGGAATTTTCCCACGCTGTGTAAAATGACACAGAGCACTCTGATTGGTTGGATTTCAAGCCAAGCAATCAGAGTGCCGTGATAGGTAAATGTAGAGACTTTTTGGGGGGCTTAAAAATGAAGATTTTAGAAAAAAGAAGACATTGAATGGTAAGTTTTATATTTTTTACAGGTACTTTAGTTTTTTATTCCCCGCTCACTATTTTTAGGGTGAGGGGGGTAGGTAGAGGTTAATTATTATTTGGGGTGAGGGGCGACTAGGGGCTTGGGGGGTGGAAGGGTAACAATTTAATTTAGGTCATTGTTATTTAGGGCCCCCACCTGCCGCTCGGGGGGGGGGAGGGGCACTAGGTCCCCCCTTCAGTTTAATAGCCCCCAATCGGCCATGGCACAAATAGGATCAGAGTTTCATTCATATGAATGAAATTCCGATACGAACAAGTCCCGAATTGCGTCCTAAAACGAATGGAGAAACTGTTCTCATTCTGTTAGGACGCAATTCAGTAGTTTTGCCGGCATTCTGTCTAAATGACAGGATGTTTGGGATAAGTGAAAGGAAGTTTCGTGGGAACACGGAGGAAAGATGAGAATTGTGGGAAAATTTCTCTGACCACCGGAAATGAAGCACATTTTGCTCCTCCACTGGTCAGAGATGGTCAGGCGTGGGAAACCTCCATAAGACAAATAGTCCCTACTTTGTTTTATGTTTTAAAGAAAACTAGAGCAGACAGAAAAAAGAAGAACAGATCCTGAGAGAGGGAGAGAAAAGGAATTGATTAAAGAAAGGTAAGTTCTGCATGACACTTGCCGCTTTAAGGTCACATGTTGTTAGATTGGCCAATCCTAAATTCAAATTGTATATCATCCCTTTAAGCAATTAACTGCACCTGTGTGTTGGGAACCTCTATTGGATAATTGCATCTGCCGCTTTTTTATTTCAATTTTTTATTGGTGGTTGTGTGGTGTCTGTCTGAACTCGCCATATCTGGACACCACTCAATCACCAATAAAAAATTGAAATAAAAAGCTGCAAATGTAATTATCTAATAGAGGTTCCCAACACACTTTTTTTTTTGTTTTAGTTATATTTGAGTCATCTCAATTGTTTTAGTTCTAGTCAACTAAATCTCAAAAATTTTAGTCAACTAAAATTGTTAGTCAACAAAATGAACACTGTTGTTAGGTATTTGAGCAAACTGGAATCAATAAGTTTGAAGGGTAGGGAGGGCCCACTGGGGATCGGTAGGGAGCTAAAGTCTGGGTCCAACAGTGTACTGTGAAGTTTGGATTGGTGGAAAGTGATTGTGGTGGAGCGGCTTGGCCTGTCTGTATGTTTGAGTAGGGAGAGGCAGATTAAGAGGGAGGTGTAGTGTTGAACGTTGGTGTGTCGCTGGGTAGCCTGAATCGAGGAGAACAGGGTCTAATAGGGGGGTAGAGTAGAGAAGAGGTAGAATGAGTGAAAGAGTGGTGAGGTAGGAGTGAAGAAGAGGTAGGAGGAAGAGGGGGGAAGGGTTGCAGGTAGGGAATGGTGGAGTGGGAAACAGTTTGGGAACCTGACGCTGTGGCCAGTCATATTTTGTTGAAATGTTTGGTTGTATCATGAACTAGGGTGCAGCGTTTATCCATTTTCCTGGCCTAATCTGAGTTGCAGATCACCTCTCCCCTGGTTGGGATCTTATGGACACCCCAACATTCTGCTAGGGCCCATCTTGTTGACAGCGCAATTTTGGCAATCAATATATTTTGGGCTCTGGGGATTTTTGGTAGATTTGTGTGTAGTATTTTAGAGGCCAACTGCGTTATTTCGGTCCATTATTGGGCAATCTCCAGGCATTAACAAACACTAGTGTGATCCAGGGACAGGAGGTCCTAGGGACACACAAAATAGTCCTCAGAGTACTTTTAGTAAATACGATTAAAAATACATTTTATTATAAATCATAAAATACAAAAGAAAAAAATAAGCAAAATAACTAATCTCTCCATATCGAAATCCCTGAGGAGAGTTAACAGGCTCATCAGACCTAATAGGGATATGGGATTAGCGGGTTATCAGGGGTAGCCAAATGGCAGCTTTGGTGGACAGCTTTAGAGAAAAAGACTTGATAAATAGATATAAATTCTATCTGTAGTTAGTGTACAACAATAGGTTCAAACAATCCTCAGACCTAAGTGTACTAGAACATTTCTAATAGAGTTATAACAGATGATGTTATGCAGTAGTTTCTAGAAACAAAGTGCTAAACAAAAAAAAGTGCCGTGATTTTAAAATAAAAAAATGAAGCGCCTTCGTCAAAGGCAATAACCCGGTACACTGACCTGTGCGGCTATTTGTATAATGGGACATGCTCACATGAGCCAATCAGGAATTGTGGGCAATTTTGGCAATCAATTTATTTTGGGCTCTGGGAATTTTTGGTATATCTGTGTGTAGTATTTTAGAGGCCAGCTGCGTTATTCCGGTCTATAATTGGGCAATCTGTGGGCATTTCAACCATGCATGGAAATACGTACCCTTGGTTCCACATCCCTTCCAACAGAGATCGGATGTAGAGCTGCCTATCTGGTTTAGCCTGAGGGGGTGATGTACCACTGCATTAGTGTTTTGTATGCCTGTTCCTTATGTTCCTTCAAAATGTCCCTACGATCTGGGGGTCCCAGCTCCCTCTCCCAAGCTGAGGCACATGATAGGGAGCCTTCATGTGGGTTTGAGGTTAATAGAGTGTATATAGTCGAAATCTGGCTTTTCTGTATTGGGCATTAGGTACATGTTTTTTCGAATGCTGTTAAGGCAGTAATGCCTGCTTTTTTGTAGTGTGGGGTATCCAAAAAAACTACGTATCTGTATGTAGCGGAAATGGTCGAACTTCATAAGTGGTGTTTTTGAGGTAAGTTTGCAAAGAGGATTAGTTGTGGTCCCTGGAAAAAAAACTGGTGTATTCTAAGGAATTTGTTGTCCTCAAAGTCGGTGACAAGGCATGAGTCTATTCCCAGGGAAGGGGGAGGGAGATTGTGTGTTCCTCAGAACTGCCTATGCAAGATATAGACAAACCTTCCCAGGTTTTGAGGTCTTGGAGTGCTCTTTCAAGAAGGGGTGAATAGTTGAGAGTGTATGTTTGGGAAATCTCCGCCGTGACATAGGTTCCTAGGTAATGTAGTTGAAATGGAAACGGTATTACGTCTTGATGCCATTGAGCACTGCAAATGGAATAGGTATTGGTAGTGCCTTGGTTTTCTCCATATTCAAACGGTACCCTGACACCTCAGAGACTTTTTCCAGTGCAAGAAGTAAGGGCGATAAAGAGTTTGCTGGGTCCGTCAGCAGGGCCGGACTGGGAATAAAAAGCAGCCCTGGAATTTTTTTACACCAGCCCTAACATTAATTGTGCGAACTGTGACAGATATACAGGTGGAAAAACACAAAAGATTGAAAATTATTTACCCAACGTTTCATCCTCAAAACTTGAAGTCATGGACTGATAGCTGCTGCATGTCTAATTTAAATTAATCTTATTTTGTTTAGTCCTCAATCCTATGAGTGCACTCTGCGTCGGATATAGTTATATACCAGGGAATAAAAGAGTGAGAGAAGGGCAGGGTTATCCACTAAAGTAATATTTTTTGGGAATAAATTCCAAAACATTAGGCTACAGTAGTCAAGCTGTCACTATGGCTAAGTTTGGATTTTTCAAATCTGCTATTTTGGTCTAAATTACGCAATTTAGATTTTCACTTCCTAAAATTATAAATTTAGTGAATAACCCTTTGACAAATGTAAAGCCCTTGTTACATTTATATACGTGTGTAATCTCCAAATCTGTATTATGCATGCCTATATCTATTAACATATGTGTATCATACTGATGTATGCATATGTATATATATATATATATATCCAGTGGCGGCTCTAGACTTTGTGAGGCCTTAGGCGAAACTCAAACATGAGGCCCCCACTAACACCTAAAGTTAAAAATAGGGGTTGCATTGTGTGTATAAGGTGCTGTCGTATTTAAGGACAAGCTTGCAGCGCTGGATACAGAGAGCTAGTCTCTGTATTCATTGTTCAGAGGCTTGCTGTGTTGCGGCTCCCTGTGCCACGGCATTGTGATCTCTCTGACTGTAGTTATGGCATAATATGCAAACTAACTTAATTTGCAATAAACAAATTTAATTAGCAATTATGCCAATCGTTTATACATGACTGAGAGGTATGGTTACATAGCCCTGCAGTCCTGTATACATAAGTGCCAGTGTATGTATATATGAGTGTATCTGGCATTGTCTACCTATGTGTGACAGGGTTTGGGGTGAGTGTTGCACAGTTGGAGTACAGGATTGTAAGGGTTTATGTAATAAGGTGAGTGTGGCAGGGTGAAGGGGGTAAGTGGGACAGACTGATAGAGGACGAGTGACAGGGTTGGGAGGTGAGTGTGACAGTGCAAGAGAAGGTGAGTCTGACAGGGTTGATGGGGGGGGGTTAATGCAATAGGGTAGGTGTGCCAAAGCAAGGAGTTTGGTATGTTTGCAGTGGGTGAGAGTGACAGGATTAGGGGGGTTTATGTGAGTTTGGCTGGGTTTAGGGGCGACAGTGTGTGGGGACTGAAAGTGTTTGGGAATGGTGATGGTGTATGTGGTGACAGGGTAAAGGGTGGTAGGGGGGCAGTGGGTGGCTTGGGAGAGGGTGGTAGGAAGACAGTGACAGGGTAATGGGGTGGTAGGAGGGCAGAGAGTAGCGGGGGCAGAGGGTGGTAGAGTGGCTGGGGCAGGTGGTGGTAGGAGGACAGTAGGAGGGCAGAGGGTGGCTGGGGCAGAGGGTGGTAGGGTGGCTGGGGCAGGAGGTGGTGGGGTGGCTGGGGCAGAGGGTGGTGGGGTGGCTGGTGCAGTAGGGTGGCTGGGGTGGTAGGGTGGCTGGGACAGAGGTGGTAGGAGGGCAGAGTAGGGGGTGGGGAGCTGATGCATCAATACCTTTTCATTAACTTGTTACCTGGTGGTCCAGTGGGCAGGCCAGGCTGTATCCCTGGTGGTCTGGTGGGCTCCCTTTACGGTCTGCAGCTCTGCCGGGTGCAGAGCTGCAGTCCACGTGGTAAGTCTAGTCTCTCGATCTCAGCCAGTCAGAGCGTTGCAGTGGTAACCCGCGGCAACGCTCTGATTGGCTGAGATTGCGAGACCCACTCAGTCTGCAGCTCTGCACTCGGCGGAGCTGCAGCCAGGCTGGCTCTCTCCCAGGGCAGACCGCGGGGTGGGGCCTCGCACCCGGCGGCATAAAAGGCAAGCCGCCGGGCCCCCTCCTGTGTCGGGTCCTCGGTCTCTGACCTGTCACACTGCCCTAAGGTAATTTAGGCGGTCGCGAGGCCCCCATCAGCACAAGGCCTTAGGTGGCCGCCTAAATCGCCTAATTAGAGAGCCGCCTCTGTATATATCTATAACCATAATAATTTTATAACATGACAGGAGGCTTCGTATTTGCTTAAGTCTCTCTTTACTAGAACTCCACAGCAGCACAGAAAAAACAACCAATCAGAAAAATGTTAGGTACTATAAAACTCCCGTCCCCATGCATCATTTCCTCTTTCTTTGCTGCTCTGCAGTCAGTACAGGTCAGAGTACCACTGCCTCCTGCTAATATTAATTGGGGGCTTTGGGATTTAATTACGATTTATTTGTGATTGATATGTATTATATTCTGTTATCATATTATATGTTTATTGTATATTTTTATTTATATATTAGATATATTATTTAGTTATATATTGCATATATTATTTCATTTTATATTATATATATATATATAATTATATTTTATCATTCTTAGTTTGGGGTTACTGCCCCTTTAATCCTCTTTGCTCCCCCTGTTGCTTTGGGGAGGTTTGCCTTTTCAGGGTGGCTTTATGGGGTGGTCCCTGGGGAGACCTTTCAGTCTGCTCTCCCTTTTGTTTTTGCCCGTTTGTATTTATCCCTCCCCCTTCCCCCCCCCCCTCCCCACCCCACTCTCTAGTGTCGCCCGGCTACGGGCGCTCGGGGAGGCAGGAGACTAGCCGTTTGGCTGCCTCCTCTGATTCCCCGAGCTGCAGTGTGAGCCTGCCGGTGTTCTATCATTGTGCTATACCCGTCAGATTTCTATACCCTCGTCACTTCCAGGGAGGGGAAGCAGCTGGATCCTGTGCTGCACATGCGTGCTAGCACTCCTGCTACTCTTCCACAGCCAGGTCCTGGAAGGTAAGTAAAACTAGTTTTACACTTTCATTATAGTTAGTGCATTCACTAAGCTTAGGACATGGGACATTTAGGGTTAATGTTAGGGTTCAAATTAGGGTTAGGATTAGGGACTTGTTCACATTTAGTGATATTTCACAATAGGGGAATATCACTAAATAGTGATTTCTCACACTTTATTTTAACCCTTACCCCATGGGTTTGGTATGTGCCTTGGTAGTGCCTTGGTTTTCTCCATATTCAAACGGTACCCTGAGACCTCAGAGACTTTTTCCAGTGCAAGAAGTAAGGGCGATAAAGAGTTTGCTGGGTCCGTCAGCAGGGCCGGACTGGAAATAAAAAGCAGCCCTGGAATTTTTTTACACCAGCCCTAACATTAATTGTGCGAACTGTGACAGATATACAGGTGGAAAAACACAAAAGATTGAAAATTATTTACCCAACGTTTCATCCTCAAAACTTGAAGTCATTGACTGATAGCTGCTGCATGTCTAATTTAAATTAATCTTATTTTGTTTAGTCCTCAATCCTATGAGTGCACTCTGCGTCGGATATAGTTATATACCAGGGAATAAAAGAGTGAGAGAAGGGCAGGGTTATCCACTAAAGTAATAATTTTTGGGAATAAATTCCAAAACATTAGGCTACAGTAGTCATGACATTTGCACAGACGTTATTCGGCATGTGCTAAAACCTTATATAAACCTTTGCACAGACGTTTTTCGTCATGTACTATAACCTTATACTAAATAAGACACGGACACAGTTAATTCTGTTGGAGTACAAAGTCCACAGCTTTTATTAATTAAATTGTTAATTAAATTATTAATTAAATTATCATAAATTAACATAATTAACATAATTTAGGGTCATTGTCCAACTATACATTGAGTTACTATACCCCCCACACAGTATCCCTGACAATGACCCTACCAATTGAACAATAAATAACCAAATAACAATTCACTTGAAACACGGCCTACCAAAGAGGCCCCACATCATACCGTTAACTGTAGGGGTGTACCTCAGACACCCCTACACCCCCAGGTTCGTCGCCACCGAAGAGCTAGAACCAACCAGTCCTTAATTCCATCAGGCCTACACCTCGGCCTGTCCAGTTCAAACTCCACGCCAAATTCCAATTCTCACTACGCCCTGTTCCGCCACAGCACATAGCTTGACCTCCTTAAGCGCATGTGCGACCCCCACCACACCTAAACAGGGCCTGTTCTATACCTTCGTGAAAGCCTAGGTTCAACAAATCATTCCCCACATCTGACAGGTGTACACCGTCCCTCCTAAAATACCCAGGTAACATGCCTTCCAACTCTCTGTGACGCACCACTACGCCCCCAGAACGTCTAATAAATACTGCCATAATCTTATTAACTTTACCCCTTGATCGGGCTATTGCAGCCGGGTCCCTGGCGTGTCTCCACGCAAAGCGCGGAACCATCTCGGACCACACAACCACCACGCCAGGAACCAGCTCCCTCAGCCGATCCACATCCCTTTTCATCCTCCTCACCAGCTCCCTTTGGGGAATCCCACCTAAGTCGTTCCCCCCTCCGTGAACCAACACCACATCCGGGACCGACCCCCCAACCACTTTTTTAAACAAGAAACTGCATAAACTCTGCCAACTAGCGCCCCTAAAACCAAACCAATATAGAGTCACTCGTTCCAATGGAAAGCCCAGCTGTTATCCGCTTCTGCGAACTGCGGCTCTCTTCTCCGCCCAGTACACATACGAGTGGCCCAGCAACCAAACTTCCAAACCTGAAAACCTGAGACAACATTAGTGGCAGAAAAAAGGCAACGTCCCCTTCCCAAATTACTTGACCCATTTATTTACACCAACCTATCCGGCCTTACGTACGAGAGGAATCGCATGGAGTCCCACCTCCCTATCCGTTTGATCCTCTCGTCCCCCAAACCTAAACGCGCAGCCTCCGTTGCTGCCCCAATGCGAAAAGATTGCGTCCCAAATTGGCTTGGCTCCAGTCCCAGCTTCTGTAACCCCATACGAAAGACCCGCAGAAACTGAAATCGTGACAACGCCGAGTCATCAGCGTGCAAAAAGAAACAACCCTTTCCTTTTGGCCGGACCTCACAGTACCTCGCGCCGCAAGCTACCGGGCAAGCCCCTGATCCTGGTAATTCATACAACACCACCGAACATCCTTTGCCGAAAACGTCCGTTTTAGACCGGCGCAGCCATATCTGCACCCTGTCACTACATATGACCACGTCCTCAAACATTAACCCGCCGTTCCCTAACCTGTTGGCACTCACCAGCTCACCAATGCGGAAAGCACCAAAGAACGCCCAGACGAACGCCCCAGAAAATAGCGTTAATTCGAAAGGGGAATTACATAGCTCTATCAACACCCCTAACAGCCTTAGTAAAACCGAGAACGACATCGGCCGCCTCGGGTCCGCGAGCTTCTTACCCTTCTTAAAACCCTTCAATGCCTGGCGTATCACGAAATTCTTCGTAATGTCCTCCCACCCGTTGAACTTGAACAAAAACGCCAGGGCAGACATGTACCTATCCATCACGGCCGGTGACGCCTGTTTAGCGAACAAGCGACACAGTACCCACAAAAGCACGTCCACCCTCTGCCCCTGCGAACTGTCGCCCCCTACCTGATGTACCGTCTCCTCCCATTCCTTCCAAACCTTGACGTAACCCGACCAAGTGCTCGGCGCCAGAGAATTCTTTATGCACTCCCCAAGCATGCGGTCCCGAGCTGCCACACCTCGCCCGGGCAGGCCTGCCCCTGTTCCGTAGCGTCCGGCGCCGCTTCCCGGAATCGTTCCCACTGAAAACGAGAAAGCGCATCAGCCACCACGTTCAACATACAAGGGATGTGTCTAGCCCTAAACACCAAATTGAAAGACATGCAGAGAAGGACAAAACGCCTCAACAAACATAAAACAGGGGGGGGGATGACGCCGACAAACTATTGATCGCCTGTACCACCGCCATGTTATCTGAGTGAAACACAATGTGCTTGTTTGCTAACACCGGCCCCCACAAACCTACCGCAACCACCACCGGGAATAGCTCTAAAAACGCTAGTTTTTTAATCAGCGTGCTTCGTTTCCAAGCCTCAGGCCATGGCTCGGCGCACCAGCGACCTCCCAAGTAAGACCCAAAGCCTATGCTGTCAGAAGCGCCGGTATACAGTCCCACAACCTCCCCTGTCGCCGCCGGTTCTCTAAAAATCACCATCCCATTAAAATCCTTCAAGAACCGTTCTCACACCATTAAGTCCGCCTTCATATCCGCCGAAACCCTGATGTAATGTGACGGCAGCCGCACTTTGCTCGTTGCTTGCGCAAGGCGCCTACAAAAAACCCTCCCCATGGGTATGACCCGGCACGCTAAATTAAGACTCCCTACCAGCGATTGGAGCCCCCGCAGTGTCACCTTCCTGGCCCTCGAACACCCCAGTGGTAGGCACAGGCCAACAAAAATTTCCCCTTCGAAACAGCATCCGAGCAGATGATGGCAGTCCGGGTGTATCGGGAGCAGCCGGAACGCTGCTTCCACATCTACCTTCGCCATCAGCGCCCCACGCCCCAGCCTCCTAACCAACTCGACTGCCTTGTCAAATGACGTGTAAGAGACGGAGCTGAGGGCCGTGTCGATGTCATCATTCACCGAAGCCCCTTTCGGGTACGATAAATGATGAATCAACCTGAACTTGCCTACTTCTTTCTTGGGGACCACGCCCAGTGGGGATATTCGCAAATCGGGCAATGGCGGCGACAAGAACGGTCCCGCCATCCTCCCCAGTTGCACTTCCTTACCCAGCTTTTCTCGCACTACCTCTGGGTGCTCCCGAACAGACTTGAGATTCCCACATATCATACCCGGTCCCCTAACTACATAGGGAATAAAGAACCACTCCCGAAAAACCCGCCACAAGAAAATTGCATCCTCCCTATTAACGTATCGCCTTAGCCAAGGCAACATCACGTCTATTCTCACCGGAGACACTCCCAGCTGAAGCTGCGGGAGCTGCCGCCCCCGCGGACCCTCCTCCCCCACCAGTCTTGCCTTTTTTGAAACAACGGTTGACACCGTGAGACCCTCCGCAGCCGGAACATTCGTGCCGGAACCTGCAAGTATTTCCCCATTTGCAATGTCCCTCGTTGTACATCCAGCAGAAACCCTTCTTTTGCCCAGCCGACCCGGCCCCTGTGGCCGTGCCGGCTGCCCCAGGAAAGGGCGCCGCCTTCTGGGCCATCATAAGGCGCATCCATAAAGGCAGGTCCATTTGGTCCCACCGCATGTTCGCATTCGCCGCTAGCCGCTGACGAAACTGTTCGTCATACCTCCACCAAGCTAAGCCTCCGTAGGTTCGGTACGCGTCCCCTATCCCATCTAAATAACAAAAGAGTTCTGAGCAACGCCCCGGAGCCTTCTCCCCGATAACGCTAGCCAGAATGCAGAAGGCCCTCAACCAATTCCCGAAAGTCTTTGGCATCTTGCGATACCTCCGCCTTTTTTCCTCCTCCTCTTTTTTGGCATCCTTCTTATCCTCCTCCTTCAAGTCCAAGAACTCCTCCAGGGGAAGGAGGGAAAATATCTCCACAAACTCACCTTTCCATATCTTATCCTTCACCTCCACTTTTAAATGACATCCAAGGGGGCCCGCGAAGGACACGTGCACGTTTTGCCGCGCCGCCTCCGGGATATCACCGCACCCTACCTCACGCTCCTCGCCCCCTCCTTCTAACCCCGACGCCTCAGCCGCGGCGCCTGACTCACCTCCGCCGGTCGCGGACAATCGCGTCCCCCCGAGCCCGGCCGCCGGGTCCCGACTACTCTCTTGTGCCCACACCTTCCCGAAATGCGCAGGCGACCCCTCTGTCCCAGACCAAGACTCTAAAATTGTTCTTAAATCACTTAACAACTGATCAGGGTGTCGTGTGTGTGGGAACTCACCGCTCGAACCTCTGGCCGCAGCTGGCTGCAGAGGCGCCGTCCTTCCGTCCACCTTTCCAGGCACTGGAGAATCCCGTTGTCGCCGACTCCCATCCGCCTGGACTCGCCTCGAGACCGTAGGTGTATTGCTCCGTGACCTATAGGGAGAAGGAAACCTGGGTAGTCTGTCCTGAGCCGTCCTTACCTGCCTTTCCTCCCTACGTTCCTCCCAGCCATCCCTAGTAACGCTTCGTCTCGCAGGACGACTGCCCTCGCGAGGTGCTCCCCTCTTCTGATCGCTGAACCTCTTTTCTGGTGAACCTGATCTTCTACGCTGACTCCTCTTTTCTCTATCCCTGGAATTGTGCCTCCTGCAACAGGATCCTGCTACGCTGCACCTGCTCCGCGCTAGGGACCTTTCCCTGCTTCCTGAACTCCCTGTTCTGCTCCTCGTGCTGCTGCGCCTGACGCTAGAGAAGCGCCGTTCTTCTCCCCACTCGCTCCCTGCGGCCTCCATGTCAGGAAGCTGCCCCTGAGAGCGGCCAGATGGGCCCTCTCGCCTACCGCTGCCATCCTTAACTGACTTAAATGGAGGAGCTCTCTGCCTCCCATCTGTCACTGCTGATCCTGGCCTCTCTTCTGCCGTCCGCCCCGTCCCGGTCTCATTTTCACTGTCCTGGCATATTGCCGTGTGCCCGGACCCACTTGCTTCCTGTGAAGTCCCCCTGTCCCTGCAGCTGTCTCCCTGTCCTGCCCCTGCCTGGGACGTTCCCACCATGACTCCGCTGTCCCAGCCTCCCCCTAAAGCCTGAGGGGCCGTTACATTCCCACCATCTTCATTACTCCCCTGCCCTCCAGCACTGTCAACAGTGGCTGACTCACCGGGACGTGTCTGCTTCGAGCCGCCGCTCACATGGCCTCCCGCCGACCCGGCCTCCGTCCCGGCCGTCTTTCGAGATCCACCCGGACCGTTTCTCCTGCCAGCCGCGGAACCGCGTGGCATGTATCCGTCCGCCACTGTGCGCTTCACGGCCGTCCTTGCCAGACCGCTGCCGCGCCCGCCGGAGCGAGCCGTGCGCCTGCCTGGCTCTGCTGACCGGGCCTCACCCAGACCACCGGTCACATCAGGTCCCGCTGAAGGGCTCCTCCTCCGCCGTGCTGCGGGCCCAGCGCCCGGGCTCAAACGCTGGGGTGGCCTTGTCCTCCTCATCGGTCGACGGGCCGGTACCGCGGGAGCAGGCCCGGTAGCCCCCAACTGCTGGTGAAGCCAATCCAGCCCTCTGTCCTTCACAGCTGCCCGAACACCCTCCAGGATCTCTTCTAACGACGCCATAATCCTGCAGAAACGAGAAAGAAAAAGAACCTCGCCGACCTGAAACAATTTACAGGTAAGAAAGGCTCTGGTTAAAATGGCCCCTATTCTAAAATGGCTGCTCTTTATACTCCCTATCTCCACCCCCAAGCACCATTACCCTAACCCAACCCCCAAACACTAGCACCTGCCCACTCCCTGGCTCTGTCAAGGCCCACTCATCCCACTGCGTTGTTCCATGGGCTTCAAGCTGTCACTATGGCTAAGTTTGGATTTTTCAAATCTGCTATTTTGGTCTAAATTACGCAATTTAGATTTTCACTTCCTAAAATTATAAATTTAGTGAATAACCCTTTGACAAATGTAAAGCCTTTGTTACATTTATATACGTGTGTAATCTCCAAATCTGTATTATGCATGCCTATATCTATTAACATATGTGTATCATACTGATGTATGTATATGTATATATATATATATATATATATATATATATATATATATATATCCAGTGGCGGCTCTAGACTTTGTGAGGCCTTAGGCGAAACTCAAACATGAGGCCCCCACTAACACCTAAAGTTAAAAATAGGGGTTGCATTGTGTGTATAAGGTGCTGTCGTATTTAAGGACAAGCTTGCAGCGCTGGATACAGAGAGCTAGTCTCTGTATTCATTGTTCAGAGGCTTGCTGTGTTGCGGCTCCCTGTGCCACGGCATTGTGATCTCTCTGACTGTAGTTATGGCATAATATGCAAACTAACTTAATTTGCAATAAACAAATTTAATTAGCAATTATGCCAATCGTTTATACATGACTGAGAGGTATGGTTACATAGCCTTGCAGTCCTGTATACATAAGTGCCAGTGTATGTATATATGAGTGTATCTGGCATTGTCTACCTATGTGTGACAGGGTTTGGGGTGAGTGTTGCACAGTTGGAGTACAGGATTGTAAGGGTTTATGTAATAAGGTGAGTGTGGCAGGGTGAAGGGGGTAAGTGGGACAGACTGATAGAGGATGAGTGACAGGGTTGGGAGGTGAGTGTGACAGTGCAAGAGAAGGTGAGTCTGACAGGGTTGATGGGGGGGGGTTAATGCAATAGGGTAGGTGTGGCAAAGCAAGGAGTTTGGTATGTTTGCAGTGGGTGAGAGTGACAGGATTAGGGGGGTTTATGTGAGTTTGGCTGGGTTTAGGGGCGACAGTGTGTGGGGACTGAAAGTGTTTGGGAATGGTGATGGTGTATGTGGTGACAGGGTAAAGGGTGGTAGGGGGGCAGTGGGTGGCTTGGGAGAGGGTGGTAGGAAGACAGTGACAGGGTAATGGGGTGGTAGGAGGGCAGAGAGTAGCGGGGGCAGAGGGTGGTAGAGTGGCTGGGGCAGGTGGTGGTAGGAGGACAGTAGGAGGGCAGAGGGTGGTAGGGTGGCTGGTGCAGGAGGTGGTGGGGTGGCTGGGGCAGAGGGTGGTGGGGTGGCTGGTGCAGTAGGGTGGCTGGGGTGGTAGGGTGGCTGGGACAGAGGTGGTAGGAGGGCAGAGTAGGGGGTGGGGAGCTGATGCATCAATACCTTTTCATTAACTTGTTACCTGGTGGTCCAGTGGGCAGGCCAGGCTGTATCCCTGGTGGTCTGGTGGGCTCCCTTTACGGTCTGCAGCTCTGCCGGGTGCAGAGCTGCAGTCCACGTGGTAAGTCTAGTCTCTCGATCTCAGCCAGTCAGAGCGTTGCAGTGGTAACCCGCGGCAACGCTCTGATTGGCTGAGATTGCGAGACCCACTCAGTCTGCAGCTCTGCACTCGGCGGAGCTGCAGCCAGGCTGGCTCTCTTCCAGGGCAGACCGCGGGGAGGGGCCTCGCACCCGGCGGCATAAAAGGCAAGCCGCCGGGCCCCCTCCTGTGTCGGGTCCTCGGTCTCTGACCTGTCACACTGCCCTAAGGTAATTTAGGCGGTCGCGAGGCCCCCATCAGCACAAGGCCTTAGGTGGCCGCCTAAATCGCCTAATTAGAGAGCCGCCTCTGTATATATCTATAACCATAATAATTTTATAACATGACAGGAGGCTTCGTATTTGCTTAAGTCTCTCTTTCTAGAACTCCACAGCAGCACAGAAAAAACAACCAATCAGAAAAATGTTAGGTACTATAAAACTCCCGTCCCCATGCATCATTTCCTCTTTCTTTGCTGCTCTGCAGTCAGTACAGGTCAGAGTACCACTGCCTCCTGCTAATATTAGTTGGGGGCTTTGGGATTTAATTACGATTTATTTGTGATTGATATGTATTATATTCTGTTATCATATTATATGTTTATTGTATTTTTTTTTTATATATTAGATATATTATTTAGTTATATATTGCATATATTATTTCATTTTATATTATATATATATATATTATTATATCTTATAATTCTTAGTTTGGGGTTACTGCCCCTTTAATCCTCTTTGCTCCCCCTATTGCTTTGGGGAGGTTTGCCTTTTCAGGGTGGCTTTATGGGGTGGTCCCTGGGGAGACCTTTCAGTCTGCTCTCCCTTTTGTTTTTGCCCGTTTGTATTTATCCCTCCCCCTTCCCCCCCCCTCCCCACCCCACTCTCTAGTGCCGCCCGGCTACGGGCGCTCGGGGAGGCAGGAGACTAGCCGTTTGGCTGCCTCCTCTGATTCCCCGAGCTGCAGTGTGAGCCTGCCGGTGTTCTATCATTGTGCTATACCCGTCAGATTTCTATACCCTCGTCACTTCCAGGGAGGGGAAGCAGCTGGATCCTGTGCTGCACATGCGTGCTAGCACTCCTGCTACTCTTCCACAGCCAGGTCCTGGAAGGTAAGTAAAACTAGTTTTACACTTTCATTATAGTTAGTGCATTCACTAAGCTTAGGACATGGGACATTTAGGGTTAATGTTAGGGTTCAAATTAGGGTTAGGATTAGGGACTTGTTCACATTTAGTGATATTTCACAATAGGGGAATATCACTAAATAGTGATTTCTCACACTTTATTTTAACCCTTACCCCAAGGGTTTGGTATGTGCCTTGGTAGTGCCTTGGTTTTCTCCATATTCAAACGGTACCCTGAGACCTCAGAGACTTTTTCCAGTGCAAGAAGTAAGGGCGATAAAGAGTTTGCTGGGTCCGTCAGCAGGGCCGGACTGGGAATAAAAAGCAGCCCTGGAATTTTTTTACACCAGCCCTAACATTAATTGTGCGAACTGTGACAGATATACAGGTGGAAAAACACAAAAGATTGAAAATTATTTACCCAACGTTTCATCCTCAAAACTTGAAGTCATGGACTGATAGCTGCTGCATGTCTAATTTAAATTAATCTTATTTTGTTTAGTCCTCAATCCTATGAGTGCACTCTGCGTCGGATATAGTTATATACCAGGGAATAAAAGAGTGAGAGAAGGGCAGGGTTATCCACTAAAGTAATAATTTTTGGGAATAAATTCCAAAACATTAGGCTACAGTAGTCAAGCTGTCACTATGGCTAAGTTTGGATTTTTCAAATCTGCTATTTTGGTCTAAATTACGCAATTTAGATTTTCACTTCCTAAAATTATAAATTTAGTGAATAACCCTTTGACAAATGTAAAGCCCTTGTTACATTTATATACGTGTGTAATCTCCAAATCTGTATTATGCATGCCTATATCTATTAACATATGTGTATCATACTGATGTATGCATATGTATATATATATATATATATCCAGTGGCGGCTCTAGACTTTGTGAGGCCTTAGGCGAAACTCAAACATGAGGCCCCCACTAACACCTAAAGTTAAAAATAGGGGTTGCATTGTGTGTATAAGGGGCTGTCGTATTTAAGGACAAGCTTGCAGCGCTGGATACAGAGAGCTAGTCTCTGTATTCATTGTTCAGAGGCTTGCTGTGTTGCGGCTCCCTGTGCCACGGCATTGTGATCTCTCTGACTGTAGTTATGGCATAATATGCAAACTAACTTAATTTGCAATAAACAAATTTAATTAGCAATTATGCCAATCGTTTATACATGACTGAGAGGTATGGTTACATAGCCCTGCAGTCCTGTATACATAAGTGCCAGTGTATGTATATATGAGTGTATCTGGCATTGTCTACCTATGTGTGACAGGGTTTGGGGTGAAGGAGTTGGAGTACAGGATTGTAAGGGTTTATGTAATAAGGTGAGTGTGGCAGGGTGAAGGGGGTAAGTGGGACAGACTGATAGAGGATGAGTGACAGGGTTGGGAGGTGAGTGTGACAGTGCAAGAGAAGGTGAGTCTGACAGGGTTGATGGGGGGGTTAATGCAATAGGGTAGGTGTGGCAAAGCAAGGAGTTTGGTATGTTTGCAGTGGGTGAGAGTGACAGGATTAGGGGGGTTATTTGAGTTTGGCTGGGTTTAGGGGCGACAGTGTGTGGGGACTGAAAGTGTTTGGGAATGGTGATGGTGTATGTGGTGACAGGGTAAGGAATGGTAGGGGGGCAGTGGGTGGCTTGGGAGAGGTTGGCTTGGGATCCCAGTAGAGGCGCCGGTGTTCAGGGACGTTTCTCCAGCTGCTAGGAAGCCATCCCACTGCTGCCAACCAATGTAACGGATTGACGGGCACCCCGACTGGGTACCTCCGTTGAAGGATGCTCCTAGCGCTTCCTGAGGACTCCAAGCACTGCAGCAGACACCACAACCACCGAACTGGAGAAGCAAACAAATGCTCTCAAGCATATGAATGCTGTTAACAGCTGAACAGGCAAAGCATACAATCAGCTTACACTCTTGGCAATCAGCATACAATCCAATTCCCCCAATAACGAGACGACACTTCGTTTTGAGGTCAAGCAGAAACAGACAGAGCTGTGGGTTTATTGTTCTTATATACACATTAGTACCACCCACAGGGTTTTGGAAAACAACCAATAAACACGTACACGTACTCAGACACTCCCACACAAAATCCTCCCCTCTGCCTGTGATACAATTACCTTACACAATGGGTAATGTAATTATCACAGGCAGATAAATACAGTTTTTCCACATTATTCATAACTTTAAAAGTATGCATCACATACACATAAAATCAGCATACTCCAAATACGAACATATGTCAAAATCATCCACATTGGTCCATTGGTTCAAAAGATAGATCGAAGTCCTTTGTGACCAAAGGAAGCATGGCTTTCCTGCCCAAGACCAGTTCCACATAGTCTTCTATCCTGGAGATAATTGGGAAGTAACCCAATTATCTCCAAGGACAGAGGCAAAACTCCATTAAGCACATGGCAGTAAAAAAGACAGTAAAATTGGTTAAATGGCAAAAATAAGCTCACTGTTTTGTTTCTCTCACATATACCTAGCACAAATGCCGATTTAGACAAGTTAAGCAACGAATATCTTACTGTATTTTATTTAACTTTACGCTAACAATTCCACTGTTCAGCCAAGCTTGCTAAAAATATAAAAATGTCCAGACTCATGCCACTGTTTAACCAATGTATATCTTGCAATACGCTGTTGTGGTGTCTATTGATTCCTTGTACCCACCTGCACAACAAAAATAAAGAATTTAAATACAACAAAAAAAAGACAGTAAAATACAATAAAATACACAAGGATACATTTATTACATAAAATACAGACATGCAACATATCCCCAGATAGCTTAGGTCTGAGCGCACATTATTACTGAATGGCTGTTAGACCACACACATACAGTTCAATTGCCATGGAGCCAAAGTCTTTTATTACACGAATAAGCTCCATGACATAGCTATCTGGGTTAAATGAGTTCATTCAGTAATCCGAGAATCTACCGAACGCCAGAGCAGAAATACATGAATAGACCTTTCTGCATAGGAAAATAAAGTATTTAAATGCCAATCCATAGTCAAAAGGCAGCAGGCAGGCAACCAGGCTTCTCCAATGCACAGTGGTGAGATTGGTCTCGTCACACAGGGACCTAGGGGTCTCACTATATTATACCCTATCTTGTAGGTGGCGTGTAGACCTGGGACCCCTACACAAGTTTTGACAGGTCGGGCATGGAACAGGATCGTACAAAGGGGTAATCAGATTATTTTCACTCTCACTACAGCACGCAAGGACTCTTATTTGTTATACGGGTCCAATCACCATTGGATCAGGACATCTTATCACTCTTAGACGAGGATATATCTGGATGGAAATCTCAACCCCAGTTTACGTTCCCATCCTTTTGGATATTTCCAGAAGTCACGATCCCCAGATTAGTCAACCACCGTTCCACCACACAAGTTCAGTTTGTGACCTTGATTGGATGTCCTTTTAGGAGTCTTTTCTCTATCGCAACCGCGGATTACACAGTCCATTTGGAAGACTGGAATCACTTAGGATATGGCTAGTTTGACCACACTCTTGCCTGCATAAAAAAATTTACTCTCGGATGAGACAACTCACTGGGTAGGTCATGAGGGAACGAAAGACCCTACTCGGTTCTATTACGGAAATGGTGGCGCATTCTTTGAGGTTGAAGGTTTGCCTGCAAGACCACATCGCCTGGTGACCCTGGCATGATCGGAGGAGCCACCTCCCACATCAAGAGTCGAGACATGGTGGCAGTTTCTTCTCACGGCCCTAAGTCTGCAAATGACCTTCAGCATTCTACACCTACAGGAATACGGCTGATAGGTCAGCTTGGCAGCTCATGGACCGGCTGCTAGTAAACAAGTCGCTACTCCACGTACAATGGATCTCAGTGGAGGGTGTAGCGGAATATATTAAGCCTGACCTGTAACATGCATATGTGACTGTATTCGTTTATTGTATTCATGTATTTCTGTATGATTTCGTATGTGGGTTCGGTATTTTCATGGGAATGAAACTACCGAACCATTAGACCACCCCAGTGAGAAGTGTGCGCCTCGTTAGGCGTTCACACTTCTCGCAAACCGCAACTTAAACTGTAATTGCTAATGCCTGGGTGGCCGCTGTTCGGTATACGAACCACGTGTGGCGGCCATCTTACGCATAAAAATCTCAGCGGTGTTTGGTCGTCGAGTGTCTGGAACTCAAATCGGACACTCAAACAACTGAACACCGCTGAGACCTCCAGAGCTCCGTAACTACCGAACGGAGGAACCTAACGAACTCCCATTCGGTAGAAACAAAGTACCGAACAAGAGAACTATAATACAGGTGAATTTAAGTGTGGATGGCTAGGATTACTGTATGTTTTTACTGCCGAACGGAGACCGACCGCAGGGCCCAAACGCATGGAACCCTTTTCGGATACCACCTCGTGTGCGGTCGGTCAAACTTCACGCTCAATCTAACTACCGAACCACTGGTCCGATCTGGGTGAATTTTGGATATATTCTTCACCCAGATCAGGGCTACCTGGCGGTACCCTAATATTGATGCTATGTACTAGTTTAGGGGTACGTCCAGGTTTGGGGTAAATGTACAGTATAGTTAAGGGGATTATGAGTCACTCTGAGGGGAGGAGATGTGTAGGAGGTAACGGTTATATTATTGGTTACTGTCCTAATTAATGTGAATTGGAGACTGTGTGGATTAAAAGTCAGTTCTGTTCCTGATGCTGTGTGTCGTCCAGTTATTGGGAGTGATGTTGGGATATTATTGGATTGTTTTGCCTGATGAAAGTACTACTCTATGGATTTATAATACTTGTTCCTGAGCCTCACTGGGATCTATAGTGGAGTTAACCTGTGAAATACCAGGCCTCCGCTACAGAGGGTGTCTTTCCGTACTTGGGATGCTTCGTCAGCTGGCACCTTCATCGATCCGTCTACTGGCACTTCTCGCAGTTGGAAGGTACATTTAGGATTGTTCTAAAAGCTCACGGAACAGGTACCAGCGAAACAAACAGCGTTGGATTTGTTGGCTGAGCGTTAAAACAGCAAATACGAAGCCTCCTGTCATGTTATAAAATTGTAGATTATGCTAGCTTTAGTGTACCTATAATCTTAATTTTATTAATGACAGGAGGTGAGTATTTCCCACCCATTCTTATCCCTCCCTTGTTTAATTTTAATAGTTTGGTTTCATCAGGGATGTATACAACTCTGCTTGTTGTCTCTGCTACCTGTCACTTGTTCTTGAGTATGTTTCTGAGGTAATGGTTGGGATCTTTATATATGTATATATTTTTTATGGTATTGCTGGTTATTACACTGGGTGCCTACACGTTTTGTTCAGAGTACATTTCATTGGCTAATCAACGTTTTCGATTCTGTTTTTTCTCTCGTTTCAGTTTACAATCCATCAGCTCTATCTGGTTTGGCAGTTCTTCTCGGATGGTGGACATTGTTACATTCATTGGATCAGGGATTTCGTTTCTTCCCCATTATTTTTCTGCCCTTTATGTTTTGTCGCAGCTTGAAAGAGGAAATGATGCATGGGGAGGGGAGTTTTATAGTACCTAACTTTTTTCTGGTTGTTTTTTCTGTGCTGCTGTGGAGTTCTAGTAAAGATTCTAGTAAAGAGAGACTTAAGCAAATACTCGCCTCCTATCATTAATAAAATTAAGATTATAGGTACACTAAAGCTAGCATAATCTACAATTTATAAGATTATGTATGTGTGCATATATATATATATATACACACACACACACACACAGTTTAACAAATTAGTTTGGAATCTAGCAGCCAGCTAGAAAATTTAGGAGCCAGAGAAATCAACGTCAAAAATACGTAAAGGGACACTAAATCACCAGAACCACTACAGCTTAATGTGGTTGTTCTGAAGTCTATATCCTGTCCCTGAACGCTTTTAGATGTAAACACTGACTTTTCAGACAACAGGCAATGTTTACATTGCTTCCTGGTGACACCTCTAGCGAGTCACTCAGACGGCCTCTAGAGGTGCTTCCTGGGTCAGTGCTTCACACTGTGCAGCAACTACGTTAATGTTCCCTATACGGATGCATTGATTCAATGCATCTCTATGAAAAGTTAAATTGGTGGCATTTTGCCGTGCATGCGCAATAGTCTCCCAATGCTTTGCTATGAGGAAGCATTGGATTGGCTGAGATCGTCAAGATTGAGGATTTCAGCCATGGAGGTGGGGCCAGCCATAGCGTGGGAAAAAAGTAAGTAAAAAAAAGACCCCTTTCCCATGTGATTGGAGGGAACACACACCCTTACTGACTGACTCAGACTCACTCACAGACAGACAGACACTCCGACCGACTCACACTCACAGACATACTCAGACAGACACACACTCACAAATAATTACTTTTTTTATTTAAATCCACCCAGCCTCCCTACCTTTAGAGAGCTGGAGTGGATATGCTTTACCTGGGGTCCAGTAGGGCTGCTGTCATCTCCCTATTCAACTCCCTCTCGCGCACTGTTTAGTGAGCAGGGGGCCGGAGTGACATCATAACCCAGCTCCGGGCATCACTGCAAGCCGCACAAGGGAGCAGAGCAGGGAGATTACAGCTCATTCGCCGTGGCACTAAGTCAGCCACCCGCCTCTCAATTACCCAGCTGCTCCCCTCCGTCAGCTGCCCATCTTTTCTACCACAGCTCTCCATGGGCTGGCCACCCCTCTACCTCCCTCTGCAATAAATTAGCCGCCCGCCCAATTCCCTCTGTCAGCCGCCTGCAATCCTCCAACAGCTCTCCATGAGCCAGCCGCCCCCGCCCTCCTTCAGCAGCCTGCCTGCCTCAGTCCTCAGTGATCAAACTGCCTGCCTCTGCACTCAGGCAGACGATCACTGTGGGGGCTGAACATATAAATATATATATTTTGATATAATACACATCTATTAATATACATTTGTGTAAATATATAGATGCATAATACTCCCACAAATCACGAAATTACATAGATAAAGCAAAACTATATATTTATATTTTTTAATTCAATTTATTTTAAATAAAAAAAAAGACAGACAGACACATGGATCCACACTGACACACACATTAATCCATACTGACACACACACACACATTGATCCACACTGACACACATTAATCCATACTTACACACACACACACACACACACACACACACACATTGATCCACACTGACACACTCACAAATACACCCTCAAATATACACTCTAAGAATCAGTACAATTAAAATTAAATGCCTCTGCTCACTGAGCCTACCTTGCTCCTTGAAATGATCGGTATTAAGCTCCTTCCCAGCAGCCTGCCTCCAGCACTCTCACAGGGGCCTCCCTGCCGGACAGCACTTTACACACAGGAAGCAAGACTTCAGAAGATCCATGTGGGCTGCCCTGCTTTGCCTGATTGCCAGGTCACATGCTTCCTGTGTGTGCAGGCTGTCAGGCAGGGACAGAGACTTCTATCCTCCCTGCACTCACTCCAGGCTCCTGCCGGCTGTCTGCTCATTGCCTCACTCGCGAGCAGCATTGAAAGTTCAATTTCCAGCACCTGCTGCTCGCAAGTGGATAAAGAAAAGCCTCTTCAAGAGGTAAGAGGCGACCTGTGCTCCCCAGTACCCCCAATGTGAGTGTGTGTGTGTACTGGGTGGGGAGAGGAAGGGCTGCTGCACTGTGCGGCCCCAAGTGCCACTTGAGATTTTTCTCATTTACCTTGATCTTTAAATACCCACTTGTCTCAATTTATTGAGATCAGATATCGATCATTACAGTTTCTACAATCCTCTTACCTTCCTAAATTGGATCATTATCAACTCAATTATTGGATCATTATCCTGTACTTACCCGCATTGCATCCTACCTAAAGGTACATACCTGCCTGGCATACTAGTATTGCTACAAACATTACGCCTTTCTACATTGGATTATTATGAACTCTCCTATACTTGCCTGCATTGCATACCTGCCTGAATTGCTTCAATCCTGCACCATCCTGTACTTGCCTGTATTGCATACCTATCTGAATTCATTCAAACCTGCACCATAACTACTTGATTTACTATTGATTGAACCTGCTTACCTGATTCATACAATCCTGCACACTTACTACTTGGATTGCTATTTGAATTATCTTAACTACCTAGATAAAAACAACCTGCAAAACCCACTATCTGGACATTGCCGAAAATGTTATTGCACTTGTGGTTGTTTACTTTATAGGGCATATTGCCTTAATGATTATTTCTCCCTTTTGCTCATTATTTATTCAACAAAAATTACTGTTATAATGTCAAAGGCTACGAATAAAGTCACTTCTGTTAAACCTGGCAATTGTCTCCTATCTGACCTGATCGTGAACATGACAAGGACATTTGCACAATGTTTAAAAAGAATAAGAAACAGGGTGATGACGCCATCATTCCCGGATGGGAAGATGAGCCATATGCATTGATTGCCAGTGAATGGGCTTGTTCAACTGGTAAATGTGACTATGAATGTGAAATTACTAACCTTCTTGCTTGTCTGAAAGAGATTCCAAAATATAAGTGGCAGAAAAGAGGTTGGGTAATACGTACTGCATATAGACAGGCACAGATAGAAAAAGAAAAGCATTTGTATGTAATGTTGTTGCAAAAATCTGTGATGAACGAAACTAGGGAAAGGTTAGAACTCGTAAGATTAGCAAGAGGAAGATGCAGGTGTGTTTAGCACAAGTAGGACCCGATTGGGATCCTGAAACTTGAGATGGCTACATCTGGAGCTCAGATGAGGAGTCTGCAGAGGTAAATGCTTTGCCTGTGGTCAGAAGAAAGTTGGAGTACACTGAACTGGGGCAAGTTCGCAGGACCTCTATGGAAGATTATACACAGCAAGAGATGGCTGATATTCTTTCAACCTTCAGACAGTGGTCAAAGGAACCGCTGGATGAGTGGGTTGTCAGTATGACAGATTCCCTGTCTCTGGGTTATAATATCTATCGTTTTTTTAGTCTGTTTGTTCGCATAAACTCCTTCCATTCCCTTCAGCAAGATGGCCCGGTCGGTTACCGAAAGAACTACCGAACGACTGACCACCCATATGTGGAGTGTGACCCTTGTTAACCCTGTTGACGCCTTGATGCTTTCTAAACCACAAGTCCCTTTGAAGTATAACGTACAAGCCAGGTGGTCGGCGTTCGTATGCACGAACACGTGGCGGCAGCCATCTTGGTTAGTAGAACGCGGTCAGCGGTGTTTTGCCGTTGTGTGCATGAAACTAAAATCGAACACCGCTGGAACTTCCACCTTCTGCTAAGTTTGACTGAATCCCCACGAACAGAGCGCCGTTCGGTAGAAGTAATCTACCGAACACCCTTCAACACTGACTTGGTGCATGAACAGTTCCGTTCGTCTATTCGAAGTGCACTTTAATCATTGGACCGCCTGCACAGCCTAATCCTCTGGAACTGTTTTGGGAATGAAACCATGCGTGGGTTCGGTCAAAAAGAGACTTCCAGGAATTTTCTGAACCCCTGCTATGGTCTGGGTGATTTTTGGATATGTTGGTCACCCAGATCAGGACTATCAGGGGATGTTTTGGGGTGTTTGTTTGTTTCTATACTTTGTGTAAAAAAAAATAAAAAAATTCTGCCTGGGGCTAAGTTAGTACATTATCTACCTTAATTATATCACAGGCAGAGGGGAGGGATTGTGTACTGTATGTGGGAGTGTCAGGTATTGTTACATTGTTTTTATTGGTCTGTACAGTTTGTAATTTGGTGCCCAATCAGGTCCAGGGGGTGTTACTCTGGCCTGGGGAATTGTATATAAATCCAACCGGTACCATTAAACCCTTAGACTTCTTCACGCTCAATACTGAGTTCTGTCTCTTATTGCTTCTTTCACGGATGACTCTGGGATTACTACAGCTCCTCTCACCATTTGGAAAAGGACGTCTCTGGCGGTAAAACCACTCTACTACTAGGGTGTACCGCTACAATTGGTGGCAGCGGTGTGATGGTCCTTTCTACCCAGAGAGGGTGCTACCCGGATGTAGAGTCAGTATGACCAATTGAAAAGGCGGACTCTGAAGGACTTACTGGAGAGCCGAGGGAGGTCCACTAGCAACTGCCCACGACGGGAACTGATAACGGAGTTAGTCGAAATAGATCGCGCAGCAGCTATGACCGAAACCAATGTGCCACGTGATAGAGAGGAAGAATTCATCCAAGCTGTTCGGGAAAAGATTGGCAGTATAAGGCCGACACCCCTCAGAGGAACTCATCACCAAAGTCTTTGCTGCAGCCAAAGTAGAGGCAAGTAGGCGCAGGGAAGATCAGCTACGCCAACTTGTAGCCCAACAACCTGTCAGCACTCCTGCGTCCCCAAGCCTGGGTCCCACATAGGGGAAAAAGATTCAGTTTGCAGCGTTCAAACAGTTCCAAGAAAGTGACGAGGACATCTTGAACGGCAATGTGCCCTGCACCGGGTACCCACTGAGGAATAAGTTACCATCTTGTCGAGGAAATTATCTGGGAAAGCCGCTGATGTTTTCCGTGCTATCCCTACTGCGGTCATACAACAATACCACATTGCTAGCCCGGTATGCTGTTACACCGAAGCCTACCGGCGCAGATTTTGGGAGTTCAAGAAGAAAGGGGGGGGGGGGATTCCAACACGGAGTGGGCATGTCGCTTGCACCGTACAGCATCACACTGGGTCAATGGATGCCAAGCCGTGACTGCTGAGGATGTATTGCAGCTGTTTCTCCTAGAGTATGTTCTCAACTCACTACAACCCTTGACCCTACCTGAAGCGGCTCGTCTGGCTGACGAGTACACCGATGCCGGACGCTTGGAACAGACGTCAAAGAGACGTCAAAGAGACAGAATTTCGAATGCCAGTAGCCCCAGCACCACCACGTTACTCTGGGCCACCTAGAACAGCACAACAGGTGAGGTGTCACAGTTGTAACCAATGGGGATATTACTGCAGTGACTGCCCCCTAGAGCCTCCCAGACCCACATGGAGGCAATCCCAACCAACACCTCAACCTACCACAACCCGTACCCAGGCGGTACACTGTTTAGAAGCTGAGACTGGGTCTGAGGAATACCTGGGGGTACTCTATGAAGTTGATCCCGTACAAGCAGCCACCCAAGACAACAGGCAACATCATCACCAAGAGGTGCTGGTCAATGGACGACCCTCACAAGGGCTACGAGACACTGGGGCCACACTAACCTTGCTCCAGCGACATTTGATTAACAACAATGACCCACCGGGAGCACCGTTGCAGTAAGGGGAGCTGGGGGATCTGTGTTCCGCCTCCCCACCGCCCGGGTACATCTTAACTGGGGAGCCGGGTCCGGCATGGTGACACTGGGGCTCATGGACAACTTGCCTGCGGAGGTACTATTGGGGAATGATCTGGGACCATTGACTTGCATATGCTCCTACTGGGCCAGCCAGCGTTAACCCCGTTACCACCCGATCCCAAGCTCGAGCTGTTGACTCCAATCCACCGGTCAGGTAGACCCAGGTAAGACCTACTGACGATATAACTGAGATGTAGCCTGGGACATATTGTAGACCAATATTGCGGAGGATGAGAAGAAGCTTTTGTTGAGCAACCGTGTCAAAGTCGCAGAAAGGTCGAGAATTTGGATAGAGTAGTGACCACAAGATTTTGCAGCAAGTAGATCATTTGATAGATAGGTGGGAGCAGCATATAGCACAGAGTGCTTAGCGCGGAAACCAGACTGAAGTGTGTCTAGCAGAGATTTGGACTCGAGCAAGTCTGTCATGGAGGGGAGGGGGAGCAACACGCAGCCATGGGGCAGTCCCTTTGCAGAAACAACGGCTAGTAGTACCATAGAAGTACCAGCTGGCACGATATCCCACTAGGACGACACCTGGGAGTATCTAGCACAGCTGGGAGAATAACCCAACACTTTTCAGGCCAGGGGTCTCCAATGATGTGTGACACTACTGCAGGACCTGTGATACATGCCAGAGGGTAGGGAAGAGGGGGGACCATCCCAAAGCTCAACTGCTATCCATGATGATTATTGGGGAGCCGTTTAGTCAGATAGCAGTCGACCTCGTAGGACCCCTCAACGGAACTAGTCAATCCGGTAAGCAATATATTCTTACTGTGGTGGACTACGCCACCCGATACTCAGAAGCCGTAGCCCTCGCGAATATCCAGGCAGATACTGTTGCCAGTGCCCTCGTCTGGATATTCACCAGGGTAGGGTTCCCAAAGGCAATAATATCTGACCAAGGTACTAAGTTTACCGCAGACTTAACCCGCCATTTATGGGAAGCCTGTGATATTAAGCCCTTGTTCAGTTCCCCATACCACCCACAGACTAATGGCCTCTGTGAGCGATTCAACGGGACCCTCAAGCAAATGTTGAAGACCTTCACAGACACCTACAGGGACTGGGAGAGATTCCTACCGCATCTCTTGTTCGCCCTTTGAACTACTATATGGGAGAAGAGTGTGAGGTGCCCTTGATCTCATCTGTGAGCACTGGGAGGGAGAGACCAAGAGGGAAGGGATCCCCATCGTATCCAACGTAGTGGAGCTCAGGGACCGCATGGAGCAATTAGCCCAGATGGCAAGGGAGAACCTCCAGGCGGCCCAGGGACGACAGAAGGTTTGGTATGATCGGGGTGCCCGTCAGCACACGTTTCAGATAGGGCAAAAAGTGTCAGTCTTGAAACCTGTCAAGACAGAAGTTGCAAGCAGCCTGGCAAGGCCCATACAAAGTTGTAGAACAGCTATGTGACACTACATATGTCATTGCTAGCTGTAAGGATGAGAGAATAAAAAGGTCCTTCCCCGTAAATATGCTGAAAGAATACCAGGAAAGGCAGGAGGACGTAGAAGCCGTATCTGCAGTAAGGTTAGTTTGGGGTTGCCACAGCAGGGCGAAGAAGAGAATTAAAGGTGTCAAAGAGATGCCTGGGTTTGCGGGTGTGGCAGAACAAACCTCGCCACTGGAGGAGCCTTGTCGCCCGCCTCCTGCCGCTGGACTATGGCCCCATGTTTAACACTGTTCTTTTTCCCTGCAGAAAGGCTGGTTCGTGCCTTTCTGCGGACTGTTAAAGTCACGAACACCGCTGAGACGCCGACCTCCCTTCTCCTACCTGCAGTCAATTACCCGAACACCGGTCCATTTGGTATTTTACTGTTTAAACCATGCTACCCCAGATAGCTATGCCATGGAGCCCAGCCGTATACTGAAAGACTGTATGAAAGACTTTGGCTCCATGGCGATTGAACTGTATGTATGTTATCTGAGCGCCATCCGGTAATAATGTGCGGGATTGTAGCAGAACCCCTTTTTGGCTGTCCCATCTGTAACAGATCCCCCTGTTTTGCATTTGATCTGCAATCTATGTTGCATCCACCACTTACCATTAGTGTTGTCGCGAACGGCGAACGCGAACTTCCTCAAATGTTCGCGAACCGGCGAACCGCCATTGACTTCAATGGGCAGGCGAATTTTAAAACCAACAGGGACTCTTTCTGGCCACAAAAGTGATGGAAAAGTTGTTTCAATGGGGACTAACACCTGGACTGTGGCATGCCGGAGGGGGATCCATGGCAAAACTCCCATGGAAAATTACACAGTTGATGCAGAGTCTGCTTTTAATCCATAAAGGGCAGAAATCACCTAACATTGACACCTGTCCTCTTTAAAATCTAAAGCTTAAGCTATTGTTAAAACAGATATGAGTGGTGGCACTGACTGTGCAAATGGGCAAGGCATCCAACCTGACACAGAAGCTGGCAGGCAGGCAACTGCTCTTCTATTACAGTGAAAACAAATTATTTATTTTAAATCTAAAGCTTAACCAATTGTTAAAACAGATATGAGTGGTGGCACTGGGCAAGTAGGCACAGTATCCAATGTGAACCTCACACAGAAGCTGGCAGGCAGGCACCTGCAATTACATTACACAGGGAAAAAAAAGCAGCCTGATGTCATAGCCCTAAAAAGGGCTTTTTGGGGTGCTGTCCTTACAGCAGAGATCAGATGAGTCCTTCAGGATTGTAGTGGACACTGAATACCCTAGCCTAGCTATCAATTTCCCTATCTAATCAGCAGCAGCTAAACTTTCCCTCCTCTCACTAAGCATGCATCTTCCGAATGAATCGAAAATGGATGCTGGGAGGGAGGTTGGAGGGTGTGGAAGGGAGGGAGTGCTGCTGATTGGCTGGAATGTGTCTGCTGACCGAGAGGCACAGGGTCAAAGTTTGCCCAATGATGACGAATAAGGGGCGGATCGAACCGCCCATGTGTTCGCCCGCGGCGGCAAACGCGAACACGCTAAGTTCGCCGGGAACTGTTCGCCGGCGGACAGTTCGGTACATCACTACTTACCATGTTACCTGGGAACCTCTACCCTTTGTTTTATTACCATCATCCACCTTGCCTTGCACTTAAAGACAAAAACTGTTTCTGTCCCTTTAATTGTGTTGTGCAAAGAATGGGTACGTTTGATATGGCACTTCGGATACAGCCGAAGTGGCCGCCATTAGACAATCGAACACGTGGCGGCGGCCATTTTAATGCAGTCGAACGCGGTCGACCTGTACCTTCCCCTACCCTTCAACACCGCGGCTGGAGACTAAGTCCCGTTCGAAGATTCGAACAACCGATCGAATGGGACTTTGTCATCTTTTGCATGTGAAATACACTGGCACTCGACTAACGACCACCGCAGAAGTCTAACCCCGTTCTACTTCGACAGAAGTCGAAGTGCGTTCGACTATTCGAACTCCGCCTTCGGATGGGACGTTGTCAATTTTCAAGGCAAAAATAGACCGACCACACAGCCTGAATCTGTGGAACTGTTTTGGGCATGCAAACAGGCGTGCGGTCGGTCCAAAGAGACTTTTTCAATATCTCGGGAACCACTCAACCGATTTGTACACATTTTTAATATGTTTTTCCCCAAGTTGTGTGATTCATAAAAATATTCCTGTGGGATACAAAATCATAAAGTTACAAAATTTTATAAAAATGTATAAGTTTTAGCTTGGAGATAATTGAGGAGATACAGTAAAAAAACTCAATTATCTCCCAAGCAGAGGGGAGGGAATATGTGGGATGTAACAGTTATATGATTGGTTAATGCCCAATTGTCTGTGGGCATCTCCCTTGCAATGCATAAAAGCAGAGTCCCTGTCATTAAACATCAGTTCTACTCCTGATACTGTGTGTCGTCCAGTGATTGGGAAAGGTGATGGGATATTATTGGATTTGATTGCTGACTGTGCTGGATATTCTCTGAGATTTACTACTTGTTCCTGCATCCTCTGGATATATTGGTGGAGCTAGGCTGTGGGAAATCAGCTCTCCGCTACAGGGATAGGTAGAATGTGTATGTTCTATGTGATAAATGTAACAGTATGTATTTTATTGTCCTTTGTCTGCTATGTGGTTAATGAAGTTTTGCCTCTGTCCTTGGAGATAATTGGATTACTTACCAATTACCTCCAGGACAGAGAGGAGGGATTGTGATGCATTGTGGGATTGTAAGCTTGTGATTGGTCAATGTCCAATATGTTTCCCAGTCTTCCATCTGGTCCCCTAGAGGAGTGACCACCAGGTGGGAGACCTGCATAAAAGTCAGGCATTTAGCCCCAGTAAATCAGTTCTGCTTGACCCTCAAACGAAGTGTCGTCTCGTTCGCCAGGAGTGTAAGCTGTTCGTATGTTTTTTTCTGTTCGGCTGTTTAACAGTATTCGTGTGTTCGGGAGTTGGTGAATTTGTGTGTTTTCGGTTCGGGAGTTTGAGTATTCATGTGTTTGCAATTCGGGAGATTGATGCTTGCAGTAGCTGCCTGTGCATCTAAAAAGGGGAATATTGCCTAAATGGTTCTTAAACTCTTGTGTGCAAAACAGTCCGTTACAGTGGAAGCATGAGCTAATGCGAGAGGAAAAGTAGGACTGTTTGGCGAGAGCAAGGGCTGCGCTGTATGAACACAATATGAATCTATAATGGAGAAAGTGTGACTGGGTGCAAGACTTCCTCTAGGAGCGTTCAGCACAATGGGAGCATTTAGTATGCCACGGTTGGGGGCGTGTCCTCCTTGAGGTGCTTGTTTGGAGCAGTGCTGCAGCGTTCAAGGCAGAAGTGAGGGTAGTGTTATATGCAGAGATAGCCAGTGAAGGACAAGAGAGGGAAGTGATGGATAGCAGCTGTAAATTAATATCAGCTGACAGCTGCAGAAGATCAAGAGAATTAAGGTTCCTCCTGAGTTGAGGGGGGTTAGGTTGAGGTTGTTGAGTGAGGGGGTACACGAGAGAAAATGATTGGTGGTGATCAGAGAGAGGAAAAGGAGTGTTGCAGATATTAGATACTGTACATGCATAAGAGAAGATTTGGTCAAGGGTAGTGCTAGCTTCATAGGCAGGAGAATTTGCCCACTGCGATAGTCCGAGGGAGGATGTATTTGAAAGTAGTTTGGAGGCTACTGAGGTCAAAGGTGGGTTAGTGGGAATATTGAAGTCCCCTAGAATTAGGGATGGAATGTTAGAAGAGAGGAAATAGGGTAGCCAGGCAGCAAAGTGGTCAAGGAAGAGAAGAGGGGAACCAGGGGGACGGTAAATAACAGCAATGTTAGCAGAGAAGGGTTTAAAAAGGAGAATAATATGTATTTCAAATGATGGGAAAGAGAGGGAAGGGGGGGTGGGTAGAGGTTTAAAGGAGCAGTGAGGGGAGATGAGAAACCCTACACCACCACCTTTACATTCAGAGTTTCTTGGATTGTGGGTAAGTTGAAGACCACCAAAGGACAATGATGCAGGGGTAGCAGTGTCAGAGGGGGAGAGCCATGTGTTAAGGCTAATAAATCTATTGAACTTGAGATGAAGTAGTCATGGACAGCAGTGAATTTTGTAATATTGCGAACAGAGTGTGCATTCAAGAGGGCAGTATTGAAGGAGGAACATGAGATGGGCATGAGATTAGTGTGGATCCTTGGGTTAGTATGTGGTGAGTTTGCCAAAATGGGACCGGCGTTTGGAGAGACATCACCAGCAGCTAGGAGCAGAATAATTTAAAGGAAGTGAAGGTGGGAGTAGGATATTGAAAGTTTTGTAGAGGGGTATGTATACAGTAGATTTGGGAGGAGTTGGTGGAAAGGTATATGTAGGGTGCATGGGATGAATAGAGAGGGGAGGGTAGTAAAGTGGAAGTAATGAAGATGGTGTTGCCAGGGACAGGTGAGCAGAAGGATATTTTAGTAATGAGAGAAGTTAGTGTGAAAGAAAAAAATAGAAGGTAGAACGTTATTTAGAGAAAATGTGTATTATATGAATATAAAGATTATATACATGCACATATTTAAATCATATAAAAATATATATATATATATATATATATATATATATATATATATATATCTCAATGAGTGTTTAAATCATTGTTAAGGATGCTGTATGTTAACAGATGCTAGTGAGAGTGGAGTAAAGGGACACAAAAGGTAAGGATAGTATTAGACTAGTGACAGTTGCAAGAGAGGAATCAGTTGGGAGCTTAACAGTTTAATTGATACGCTTTCATGAAGAAGTGGGTTTTTAATGATTTTTTTGAAGGAGTGGAGACTGGGTGAGCATCTAACGGAGGAGGGAAGCAAGTTCCACAGGAACGGTGCAGCCCTCGAGAAGTCTTGAAGGCGAGCATCAGAGGTGGGTGTATGGACAGAAGATAGTCGTAAGTCTTCAGCAGATCATAAGGGCCTAGACAGGACATACTTGTGTTTTAGGGAGGATAGATAGGTGGGAGCAGCATTATGAAGAGATTTGAAAGCAAGAAGCAGAATTTAAAATTTAGCCATATATCTTACAGGAAGCCAATGTAGGGACTGACAGAAGGGTGAGGCGTGAGAGGTGCGGGCGGACAGGAAGAGGAGCCTCGCCGCCACATTCATTATGGACTGTAACGGCGCAAGTTGGAAGCACGTAAGACCACTGAGAAGTGGATTACAGTAGTCAATGAGAGAAAGGACAGTGGTATGGACCAGCACCTTAGCCACATCTGGCGTTAAGTAGGGTCGGATGCGCACAATGTTTTTGAGATGGAAACGACAGGATTTGGCGATAGACTGAACATGAGGCTTGAAGGAGAGGTCGGAGTCAAAGAGAACACCTAGGCAGCGAGCCTGCGTGGTGGAGCTCATGGTAGCACCATTGACTTGGAGGGAGACAGACAAAGGAGTAACACTTGAGGGAGGAAAGACCAGAATTTCAGTTTAAGGAAGTGGGCAGCCATCCAGTTACAAATAGGAGAGGGGCAGTCTGAGACATTAGTCAAGAGGGAGGGGGAGAGATCAGGAGGGGACAGGTAGATTTGCGTGTCGTCTGCATAGAAATGATATTGGAAGCCAAAGGAGCTAATGAGTTTACCAAGGGAGGCAGTATAGATGGAGAACAGTAGGGGACCAAGGACTGAACCTTGGGGTACACCAAAAGATAGGATTTGGGGAGAAGAAGCAGAGCCAGAGAAATAAACACTGAAAGAGTGCTGGGAGAGGTAGGCGGAGCACCAGGAGAGAGCAATATCTTGTAGACCAATATTGCGGAGGATGAGAAGAAGCTTTTGTTGAGCAACCATGTCAAAGCCGCAGAAAGGTCGAGAATTTGGATAGAGTAGTGACCACAAGATTTTGCAGCAAGTAGATCATTTGATAGATAGGTGGGAGCAGCATATAGCACAGAGTGCTTAGCGCGGAAACCAGACTGAAGTGTGTCTAGCAGAGATTTGGACTCGAGCAAGTCTGTCAATCTTGCATACACAACTCTTTCAAGGATCTTGGATGCAAAAGGCAGTAGCGAGATAGGACGATAGTTGGATGGGGAGTTATGGTCAAGGTTGTGCTTCTTTAGAATCGGGTTACAGTTGCATGTTTGAAGGGCGATGGAAATATACCAGAGGGGAGAGAGAGATTGAGAATTTTAGTGAGAAGTAGAGAAAGATAAGAGAGTACGGATGAGATGCAAGGGAATTGGATCTAGGGAGCAGGTGGTGGGGCGGGAGGACTGGAGCAGAGCATAAACCTCTTCCAATGTAGTGGGTGCGAATGAACATAGAACAGCAGAGGGAGTGAAGTTAGGGGAAGTATTGTAATGGGAGTAAGAAAGATGAGAGATCTCTTCCCTGATTGTAGAGATCTTGTCAGTAAAGTGAGTTGCAAAGTCTGAGGCGGTCAAGTTAGTAGGTGGAGGAGGAACAATAGGGAGAATAAGAGTTAAATGTGTGAAATAGTCATTTGGATTCGCGGGAGAGTGTGGTTATGAGGGTATTGAAGTAAAAACAGAGAAAGGAGAGAAAAAAATAGAGGAACACTCACCAATATAGTGGGTGTAGTCCAGATTAGCTCTCAAAAGAATATACCTCTTAATGTAAATGTCACATATATGAAAAAGGGGAAAGGAAGGGGGGTTAAAACTTTATTAACACAACGTAAGAAAATATAATACAAGTTGGATTACCAATAGAAAAAGAATATCTCTAAACGGTGGGTGAGTAAACTAGAGTTAGAATGCTCAAATATAGGAGATATGTCCAGGGTAGAAAAGTACCTGGCTGGCTCCCAAATGTCTATGTATGCTGGCTGGGGACTGCTTCTGTATAGAATACAGATAAATTGAACCAAAACCCTTTGTAAAAGGTGAAAAAGCAGTATAAGAATTAGCAGAAAGGGGCGGAGGGTGCCTGGCAGTGGTTGTGGTCAAGAGAGGGAGCAAAATAAATGTTGTCTCTAATATAGGCAGCTGTATTAGCGGGGTATATACAGGGTAAACAAAATCTTATAATGGAGTAAAGTGGACTGTATCCACAGATCCCCTGTTATATGTCAGAATATGGGGATATCCACAAATATCTAAATATCATGTATATCCAAAATAGGAAGGAGGTGTACATAGATAAAAGGATATCCCTCAGAGAACATGGAATACTCTCGCTTATAACATGCAAGAAAAAGCCACTTCACATCCCACCAAAGCAGTGCCCTAACGTTGCCCTAGGCTAGCTGTCTGGCTCACACACTGTGAGAGTATAACTAAACTGCTACTTCAAGGCAGCCTCAACACAAATCCCTATTATAGACACCCCATATCAGCCTAGCAAAGAAAAACGGTGTAAAGGCAAAGTTGCCTACTCCATGAGCCTAATAGCATTGCAATAAAAACCCACGAAAAAAACCCTGATCCGAAGTATAAAGTAATGAAATTTAAACTAGTGAAGTAATAGGCATCGGCAGGGAGAAAAACGCTCAACGCGCGTTTCGGCGTTCAAACACGCCTTTGTCAGCTCTTGTAAAACAGATTTCAAAGCTGGTGTAGTTTCTTTTTCGTGCAATTTTTTTTTCAGTGGTTTCTGGTTCTGTCTTTCAAATAAAGCATTTTACAATGTAACAAAGCAAACATATTTATTAGAAAATATATACAAAAAAGGCACTGTATAGAACACGTAGAGGTGAACTCTTTAAAGGAGCTTCCCTAAAAGATCAGTTTGTCATTGTAGTCTGCAACATCTTTACAGCTGCTGCATATTAAGGACGCAATACATGATTTTGCTTTAAAAACGAATTTGTATGCATTTTAGAACTGATTTTTTTTTTATTCGCATACACAACCACAGTGAGATATCCCTTAAAAGAAATAAACAGCAGCTGTCAAAAGTATTGAAAACAGGGAGCAATGACCAGGAAATAATTAAAAAAATATATATTAACCTTTTGTAGTGAATATTACTAAATAACAGCATACAATTTTATTTTAAAGCAAAACCTGATCACTTTAATAGTGAAAAAGTAAGCAAAAGCAAATGTAATGTTTTGCTGGAGTCTACATTTTATAAAACATTTAAATATGTTTAACCCCTTAAGGACCAAACTTCTGAAATAAAAGGGAATCATGACATGTCACACATGTCATGTGTCCTTAAGGGGTTAATAGACAGCTAAACAAGAGTCTAAGTGCTCATTGACATTCAACTCCAGAACTTCAGTCCTACAGACAGGACAGCTGACCGTCACGCTTTGTTGGCTGGAACTAGCAGTAGTTATATCTGATGGTGCAGCAGTGCTGTTAATGTTTTGCATGTGTTTATTCTTGGCATTTCTCCAAGGACTCGTTAAAAGAAAGTCCTCAACAGCTTTTTCATCTTGCATTCGTGGCCTCTTAGTAGATTGTCCATATATATTTTCATTGTTCAATCCCTGAGAAGTAATAGATGTAGTTGCTGAACGCTTGGATGTTTTGATAGACATTTTCTTCTCAGTCATATTGGATAAAAAAAGATCAGCAATACGAGGTGATGTGTTTTCAGAATGAACTTTAGTCCTTTTAACTGGGAGTTTTATTGGTGACCCATTCACATTAAGGAATACTTTCGGGTTAGCAACAGATACCATAGGGACACCACTCTTCGAATGCATGTATTTCTCCTGACTTAGTAAAGGCTTTTTATTGTTCAAAATAAAGGTGCTGGAAGAACTTGGCAGCAAATTCTTGGTATTTCCTGTTGAAGTATTGCTAGTATGAGGCATATCCGACTTACTGGTTTGAACCAATTTATAACCTACTCCACTAAAGGGAATAATTGTGCGTATGTCAACTCCATGATTTTTACCTGAGAAAAGAGAACGTAATTAAAAACATAATTTAGATGACTGGGAATAAATGGGAATATTTTAAAAATAGAACTAAAAAGACAATCTAAAACAGGGCTTCCCAAACTTTTATGGCCCGAGACCCACTTTTCAAAATGGTAATTTTCCGAGACCCACTTGCTTTTAATGCATATTTGGAGAGAAGGGGTTACAGTGTGGGGAGGGGGGCAGGGAGAGAAGGTGTTACAATGTGGGGAGGAAGGCAGGGAGTGAAGGGGTTACAGTGGGGGGAGGGGGACAGGGAGAGCAGGGGTTACAGTGGGGGGGAGGGAGGAAGGGAGTGAAGGGGTTAGTGTGGGGAGGGGGGCAGGTACTGAAGGGGTTACAGTGGGGGGAGGGGGCAGGGGTTACAGTGGGGGAGGGAGAGCAGGGGTTAGTGTGGGGAGGGGGGCAGGGAGTGAAGGGGTTACAGTTTGTGGGGGGGGCAGGGAGAAAATAATTTACATTGGGGGCAGGGTCTGGGGGCTGTGTCCTACCTTCATTGAATTCCCTGGTGGTCCGGTGGGTTAATGCTCCGGTCTGTAGCTCCGCCGGGTGCAGAGCTGCTGACTGTGTAATAAAAGTCTTGCAAGCTCCCAGAGTGTTGCCATGGTAACGCTCTGGGTGCTCGCGAGACTTCTATCACACGGTCTGCAGCTCTGCACCCGGCGGAGCTGCAGACCGGAGGTGCTGGGCAGACTCATTGGAGGGAGCCCGGCGGCATACAGGGCAAGCCGCCGGGCTCCATCCTGGTGTCAGTCTGCTTGCCCGAGTCCTGGATGTGTGGGTCAGCGCGACCCACTGGGAATCGCCCTGTGACCCACACTTTGGGAACCGCTGATCTAAAACATTTGTTTTGCAGATATTGATAAAGAAAATCTTATTAACCCCTTAGTGACCAGACAGTTTTTCAACTTTCTTTTTACATTTACTGCTGTGTTTAGCTGTAATTTTCCTCTTACTCATTTACTGTATACACATATTATATACCGTTTTTCTCGCCATTAAGTGGTCTTTCTAAAGATACCATTATTTTCATCATATCATAATTTACTATAAAAAATTTTTATAAAATATAAAAAGAATTGGAAAAAACACACACTTTTTCGAACTTTGACCTACAAAATCTGTTACGCATCTACAACCGCCAAAAAACACCCATGATAAATAATTTCTACATTTTGTCCCGAGTTTAAAAATCGCCAATGTTAACATGTTCTTAGCTTTTTTTTGAAAGGTTATAGGGCTATAAGTACAAGTAGCACTTTGCTATTTCTAAACCATTTTTTTTTAAAAATAAGGCAAGTTAGATTGTAACACGGATATCGGTCAGGAATCCCTGAATAACCTTACACATGTATATATTTTTTTAAAAGAAGACAACCTAAGGTATTAAATTTGGGGTATTTTGACTCTTTTCATGCAACCATTTTACCACCAATCTATGCAAAACGTAAAAAAATAGTGAATTTTTTGACACATATAGCAATTTAAGAATACATGTACAGAGAACTTTAAGGGTTACTGCCAAAGAACACCCCAATATGTGTTCAGCAACATCTCCTGAGTACAGTGATACCCCCCATATATAGGTGTGTTGGGTTCTCTAGGGGCTAAAAGACCTTATTTGGAGGGTGCACATTCCAGTTTTCCAACTTGGAATTTTCTCAGCTGGTCATCATGCCCCCATGTCCTATTTGGGACATTTTTTAAAGCCGGGTTCAACCTTTATAGCAGTGATGGGTTGCACCTAAAAGGGAGAGAGTCTACAGTGCTGAGGGATAGGATGGCTAGAAGGTTGGAGGAGATTTTAAACTAGTAGCAGGGGGGAGGGTCATAGCAATCTACAAAATGGAGATAGGAAGAAGGAGATGGGCTTTAGCTCAGTATAAGGGGGTGGAGATGGGTGGAGGGGCAAGCTCAGAACAGAGAAGGTATGTAATGTTGATAATTCACAAAAAGTGCAAGTGACTCATGATATTAAATGTATGCTTACTAATGCAAGGAGCCTATATAACAAAATTGGGGAACTAGAGGCAATAGCATACACTAAACAATATGACATAATAGGCATAACTGAAACATGGTGGGATGAGACACATGACTGGGTAGTGAACTTAAATGGGTACATGTTATTTTGGAAGGATAGGACTAACAAGGAGGGTGGTGGGGTATGTTCGTATGTCACCCATGAGTTAAAGCAAGTGGAATATGATGAGGAAAATGTGGAAGCTTTATGGGTAAATATATTCTTGGGAAGAAGGGAAATCAACTATTGGCTGGGATAGGTTATAAACCACTTAATGTTAACCCCTTCAGGACGGAGTCAATAGTGCACGTTCTGATCAAAACAAAACGTAAACAAAAACTAGGATTTACGCTATATGTCTGTTCACCCGTAGTTCCCCCCTCTTTCAAATTATATGCACCCACACTTATTTTATATAATTTTGTTCAGGAGAAACAGGGCTTTAATCTAATCATTAACTATTCATATATGGAACATAATTTATTATAAATCAAATTAAAAAAAATTTGAGAAAATAAGATTTTTTTTTAATTTGCATTTCCGTCTGACATTTTAACTGTGAATGTCATAACACTGTTAGGTTTTACTGCAAAAAAAATGCACATATTTGTAATCAGCGATGTCTCACGAGTACAACAGTACCCCCCATTAACAGGTTTTATGTGGTTTTGGAAAGTTACAGGGTCAAATATAGAACATTCCATTTTTAAATTGAAATTTTCCAGATTAGTAATGTTACCTTTGAGACGTGTGGTAGCCCAGGAATGAGAATTACCCCCATAATGGCATAGCATTTGAAAAAGTAGACAAGCCAAGGTATTGAAAGTGGGGTCTGTTTAGTCTTTTTTAGTAGCCACTTAGTCACAAACACTGGCCAAAGTTAGCGTTCATATTTGTTTTTGTGTGAAAAAAGCAAAAAACGAATATATGGCCAGTGTTTGTGACTAAGTGGCTATTAAGAAAGACTGGACATACCCCACTTGCAATACCTCGCGTTGTCTACTTTTGCAAATGGTATGCCATCATGGGGGTAATGCTCATTCCTGGGCTACCATACGCTCTCAAAGGCAACATAACCAATCTGGCAAATTTCAATGTCAAAAAAATGAAATGCAAGCCGTATATGTGACTCTCTAACTTTCCAAAACACCATAAAACCTGTACATGGGGGGTACTTTTATTCTCGGGAGACTTCACTAAACACAAATATTAGTGTTTTAAAACAGTAAAACATATTACAACAATAATATAGACCATAAAAGTGCCGTTCGCTTGTAAAAAATTCGAAAAACTTCACTTTTACTTAAAATATCATCGTTGTAATACAATTTACCAGTTTGAAACACTAATATTTGAGTTCAGCGAAGTCTCCCGAGTAAAACAGTACCCCCTATGTATAGGTTTTATGGTGTCTTGGAGAGTTACAGGGTCAAATACAGTGCTTGTGAATTAAATTCTCTGCACTTTCTCCCTGTGTTGTCAAGCATGTCAATCAAATTTTAATTAATCAAATCACATAATTACGTTAAAAGATTATTTAAATATATACACGTAGAATTTTAATATATATGCATTTAAAGGTATTTAAATTCTACGTGTATACTAATGTAATCTTTTATGTAATTATATGTATTTATATATATATATATATATATATATATATATATTTGCGGTTATTTGTATTTTATATATACCGTATATACTCGAGTATAAGCCGACCCGAATATAAGCCGAGGCCCCTAATTTTACCCCCAAAAACTGTGAAAACGTATTGACTCGAGTATAAGACTAGGGTGGGAAATGCAGCAGCTACTGGTAAATTTCTAAATAAAATTAGATCATAACAAAATTACCGTATATTAATAGAATATTTATTTACAGTGTGTGTATATAATGAATGCAGTGTGTGCGTATGAGTGCAGTGCGTGTGTGCGTATGAGTGCAGTGCGTGTGTGCGTATGAGTGCAGTGCGTGTGTGCGTATGAGTGCAGTGCGTGTGTATGAATGCAGTGCGTGTGTATGAATGCAGTGTGTGTGTATGAATGCAGTGTGTGTGTGTATGAGTGCAGTGTGTGTGTGTGTATGAGTGCAGTGTGTGTGTGTGTATGAGTGCAGTGTGTGTATTAGGGATCGACCGATATTGATTTTTTAGAGCCGATACAGATACCGATATCCTGTGAACTTTCAGGCCGATAGCCGATATAATTTGCCGATATTCTGTACATTTACCATTTTGGAAAATAAAAAACTATTTCTAAAGGTAAATGCACAAAATATACATGCCACGTGTAGTGGATGCAGTGTGTTTAGACAGGGGAGCTGTGTATGTGTGTGTAGTGGATGAAGTGTTTGTGCAGTGTGTGTTTGTATAGTGTGTGTATATAATGCAGTGTGTTTGTATACTGTGTGTTTGTATACTGTGTGTTTGTATACTGTGTGTTTGTATACTGTGTGTGTGTATTTGTATAGTGTGTGTGTATATATAATACAGTGTGTGTGTATAATGCAGTGTGTTTGTATAGTGTGTATATAATGCAGTGTGTGTTTGTATTGTGTGTGTGTATAGTGTGCATTATATATACACACACTATACAAACACACTGCATTATATATACACACACACTATACAAACACAGTGTGTTTGTGTAGTGTATGTGTATAATAATAGTGTGTGTGTGTGTGTGTGTGAGGGGGCATTTTTTTTTAAATTTTTATATTAAATTATTAGTTTTTTTTTATATCTTTAATTATTATTATTTATTTTTTGTTGTCCCCCCTCCCTGCTTGTTGCCTTGCCAGGGAGGGGGGATATGTTAATCCCTGGTGGTCCAGTGGCATTGGCTTAGCTGGGGGAGGGGAGGGGAGGGAAGTGGGGTGGGCAGCAAGCGTTTACTTGTCAGAGCTGGCTGCGGGTCTCGCGAGATTTACACTGGGGAGCTGGAGGAGCTGCTGGGAGGTGAGTAAACGCTTGCTGCCCGCCCCCCCAGGACCGCCGGGCTTGTAATGAGCCTGGCGGTCCTGGGAGGTATTATCGGCAATATCGGTATCCCTATTGGCCGATACCGATATTGCCGAAAATACCGAATATCGGCCGATTATATCGGTAAAAACGATAATCGGTCGATCCCTAGTGTGTATGAGTGCAGTGTGTGTGTGTGTGTGTATGAGTGCAGTGTGTGTGTGTGTGTGTATGAGTGCAGTGTGTGTGTGTATGAATGCAGTGTGTGTGTGTGTGTATGAATGCAGTGTGTGTGTGTGTGTATGAATGCAGTGTGTGTGTGTGTATGAATGCAGTGTGTGTATGAATGCAGTGTGTGTATGAATGCAGTGTGAGTGTGTGTGATGCAGTGTGAGTGTGTGTGATGCAGTGTGTGTTTGTGTGATGCAGTGTGTGTTTGTGTATGTGTTGGGGGGTGGGCATTTTGATTATTGTTATTTTATTATTGTAATCTTTTTTTTGTTATATTATTTATTTATTTTATTAATTATTATTTTTATTTTTTGTTAGATTGTTATTTTTTGTAATTATTATTTTATTATTATAATCTTTTTTTTGTTATATTATTTATTTATTTTATTAATTATTATTTTTATTTTTTGTTAGATTGTTATTTTTTGTAATTATTATTTTATTATTATAATTATTTTTTTTTCGTCCCCCCTCCCTGCTTGATACATGGCAGGGAGGGGGGCTCTCCTTCCCTGGTGGTCCAGCATTGGTATTTCAGTAGGGGGGAGAGGGGGGCTGGCAGAGCTGTAACTTACCTGTCCTGCAGCTCCTGTCAGCTCTCTCCTCCTCCGCGCCGTCCGGTCAGCCGAGGTGCTGAATGGATGGTGCGAGGTGCTGAATGGATGGTGCGGAGGAGGAGGGAGCTGACAGGAGCTGCAGGACAGGTAAGTTACAGCTCTGCCAGCCCCCCTCTCTCCCAGTCTGTATTATGGCAATGCAAATTGCCATAATACAGACTATTGACTCGAGTATAAGCCGAGTTGGGGTTTTTCAGCACAAAAAATGTATATAATGTATATATATATATATCTTTCTAAGTGTATTTTGTTACCGAGATAGATAGATATATATATATATATATATATATATATATATATATATATATTTGTGTAAGGGGCAAATAGCCGTATATGGAGTAAGGATCCAGCATAAGCGTAGGATAATATAAAGGGAGCAAGTCGGTTGTGGTGTGCCGAGACCGACGATACGGTAGGCCTGTAAATAAAGAGGGCCCACCAAGGAGTAAGAAAGTAAAAGTAAATGGAAAGAAAAGAGAAAGTGTTGAAATGAGGAGTGGGTGGGAGGGTCATTCTGATGCTGACCTCAAGTGATATGAGTCAGGTAAGGGGTGTCCCTTATATAGGGGAGTGAATTAATTTAAGCCCCTCCCACAAATACAGGCCAAACGGCCTTAATACTTGTGTAAGGGGCAAATAGCCGTATATGGAGTAAGGATCCAGCATAAGCGTAGGATAATATAAAGGGAGCAAGTCGGTTGTGGTGTGCCGAGACCGACGATACGGTAGGCCTGTAAATAAAGAGGGCAAAATGAATAATCAAAGATTTAATACAGTCAACAAATATATACAAATTAACCAGACATTTCCTTAAATGCATTACAGTATTTAATTCCTGGAAGAATTTTGAAGGTAGGAATCTAGGACCGAAAGTGGACACCATTTGTTGTCGGTAGGATAGTATGTTGTCTCTACTGTTGGTCCGTGTTGACTCGTTTCGGAATGTGGTAGAGCCAATAGGTAATAATATATATGTGTTTACGTACGTGAGATCGTTGAAGACAATGATCTGTCTGAGTGGTGGTGATGGTAGTGGATTCTCTGGCCCAAGAAAGGCATAAAAGGCAATGTGCATGGCTGGTAATGCCCAACTTGGTAGTATAATTGAATGGTTGTAGATCTAATAGGTCCGATAAGGATGAAAAGTTGAATGGCTATTGGTAATCTCAGAGTATCGTGGGGGAATGGATTCCTGAAAACCTCTGAGTATATTCTTGTCTGGTATGATAGCATGAAGTTATGGTAGTTTTGGCCATAGGTTATCCTGTGTTGTTGAATGCCTGTAAAATATATAATTAATGGTGTGTGAGATAGTTTAAGGTGGCAAAAAGAAGCAAAACCTAGGAGAAATGTTATGACACAGGTTGAGCTATGTTGTGTTCCAATTAGATTCTTTAAGCCAGGTAAAACGTTGTGTTATGTGTTCTACAAGTATGGGATGAAAGTGCTAGATGGGATAGTGCATGCTATGCTGCATGAGTATGTCTAATCCATGATTTTGTCTCTGGAACAAAAGAGTGGCCGTGACTGTATGGGCGGCTGTAGGAAGCGTATGATGAACATGCCTGGAATATAAATGAGACAATTGTCGGCAGGGATGTATACCCCCGTCTGGTACATGAAAGTGAAATGTGATAAGTGGCCAACCAAGTGAGTTCCCCAGAAATATCATGACCTTATGGATGAGTAGTGGTGTTTGTTGATGATATGACATGTGCCTAGTTGTCTGAGTAAAAACGGATTGATGACCCTGACCATGATTTACCCCATGCCACAGCAGCTGCTACAATGGGGTAGATCTCCCAAAGGGGCTGAGGTGGTGGAAAAAATTCCAAACCTGGATGCCATGGCCAACAGCTCCAAAGCAATTGTTCCCGGTAGATCGCTGCCAAACCCGTGGTAGATGCCGCATCTGACCATCTGGTTGGAGAAGTGTCAGACAATCCTGGAAGGAACATGCTTTTACCATGCCAAGTGGTTAAGAAATTCCCCCCATGTGCAGGTCTGCTGTTGCTGAGGTGTCTAGGGACATCCTCTGATCGTCATGTTGGAAGTGTGGAAAAAAGGGGAAAGTACTCTGGATGTGAAAGCGTGGTCTTGTGGTATGATTGGCATGGCAAAATTAAGGAACCGGGTAGGGATTGTAGTTCCTTGCATTTGTAAGTACTAAGCAGGAGGTAGTGAATGATGTAGTTGAGAATGTTCCCTATTTGTCTTGTGGTAACTTGCGTGTATGGATGCCGACTCAAGTCATATGCCCAGTAATGTGATGATAGTGTCTGAGCCTTCTGTTTCTTATGGGGTACTGGGACGCCCAAGTGGTCAACCAGACTAAGCTGCCGTGAGGCTTCTAGTGAAAAATATCTTCTAGATAGTGTATGACTAAGGCATCTGGATATGTTATCATAACCAGCACAGAGTATCTGCGAATATCGATAGTAGGCTAATCTACTAGCTCGAAAGATGAGCAGGGAAAGGATTGCCCAATTTATGCCATGTAAGTGCCAGTGTGTAGGGTAGATGGTAGCCGTTTACTGCGTTGATGATATTGGTCTTACTTAACCAAGCTTCAACCCATGCTTGAGTGATAGCTGTAAAGGTAGATCAATGGTGTTGTATAGTAAGAAAACTCCTCGGAGGGTATGAGCGAGTTGAGACTTAGGGTAGCGGAGGTGTGTGGTGCCAATAAGTCTATGGTTAGTCTTTGTTTAAGGGAAGATTCCTTGTGACAATACCAATGTGTTTGTGTTTGGTGCCATGCTGTAAATGGTGGAGATTGGAAGACCCCTCTGCAAATCTTGGCTATGAGTGTGTTTACAGCCAATGGTTTTGTTGTGCTGACTGTAAGTGAGGGCATGCTATATTCCTTGAAGGTGTGTTTATGATACCTGTATGGGAGCCTTTTGAAGCTCCAGAGCTTTAGTAAATATACTACAAGTCTGGAAGGGTGATGAGTCAGTAGTGTTGAAAATGCATTAGTGTGTACAGATGGTGAGTACGTTATTTGTAAGTTGTATTGGGACACATGGTTTGTCATGTGCCCTGAACCATTTGAACATATATGCAACAGTCTTTATGCAATGCAACTACTCATATCAATGGTCTCTGGTAGTTCAGAGGTGCTGGTACCTGGAGCCTGAGAGTGCTCGTCCATTTGTTTGGGACAAACTCCCTTCTGTATGGGTACCTGCACAAATAAACATCTCTACATATTCCAAATGCCAACCCAACCAAGGGATGGTCAGTTCCCGATTTACCTGGAATCCCTGGATCTGACCATCACCGATACATATATATGCCTTGCTTCCCCAATGTGCTGGGATCATACGTGCAGGGTTAACGACTTGTGTGTCATAAGAATTGATTGTACCAGGTAACCGAGTTTCGGTTGGTGCTGGTTGTAGAGTAGCGTGAGGCCCAGCCTTGTGAGGGCTGTGGTGACCAACTCGAGATTGCCAGTCTATCATAAATGTTTTATTTTTATTTTTTTTGGCTCATGAGTTTATGAGTGAGGCTAGCATAGCCTGGATGTCACCTGAGTTGATGTAGCTGGGCCTTCCCCTGCCTCCGTGTTGTCCGTTGATGTATGGAGGAGTTTGAATAACTCTGCTTTCCTTGCTGTAGCAGGGTAGGGGATTTGTCACCTCCTTAGGTCGGTGGTAATGTGTGGGATCGTCCAGGATCTGATTGCAACATCTCCTCTGCTTGAAGGTGTATCAATTCTAGCCGGGGTGCTAGGAAGAGGTGATTCTTCACCATCTTTTGGAGAAATACTTAAATAACAATAAAGATTGCAATTATTATTTGTACCCAGGGTTCTTGTACTGGCTTTCTAGCTAAGCCGTAAGGCGAAATGATTAGGCTTGGTGTTTTTTGGTGACTGGTGAGGCCCTGCTAGTTGCCAAGTGGCTTGAGAGGCTCTATCTATGCTTGGCGCGAGGGGATTTTTTGTGGCCACTGAATGTTGTGGCAGGATGCTGGCCTCTCGGTGACAGTAACCAGAAAATAGGAAGGGGAGTGACAGGTGAGGCCCTCTCTATGATACAATGCGAGGCGGCTAGCTCATGAGTGGCCCGAGGGGTGTATGCCTCCGAGTGTGAGGCGGGATGTTGGCCTTGCGGGACCACTAACCGAAGCATAATGCAGAGAAAAAATACCTATTGGGCCCTAGAACCCTAATTGCCAGTACACTATTACTATTCCAGGGAAGGTAAGAGATGAATAACTACGTGAGCAGGTGTATGCACCCTGTAGTATGGTATTGAACCTGACAATCCATATAAGTTTTTAGTAGTAACTGTAACCTGAATGGATAAAACCGTATGGCATAAGGAAATGTGGCATAGACCAAGCTTATCTTAATACGTACAGTATATGTGAAAAGTAAAGTGCCGTGATGTGTAAATATTAAACATCGTAGCCATACTGGTTAAATCTTAACCCATTAAGTGCCGTATGTACAAGTGAAAATGTGGTCTGTCCCCACCTTGTAAGTTGTATGTCCCCTTGCTAGGGGAAAGTCTGTTGTGTGAGCAGCGTGCTGTGAAAAATGTATGTGAACTATATTACCAGTGACGTATATACAGATGCGTCTGCTACTGTGTAATAATATATGTATTTATACCAGATGTTGATATAGTGCTTGCTATGTGAATTGTTGTATGTCTTATTGAATGGTAGGGGTCAGTGAACATGGTGTTGCAAAATGCAAGTGCACTGGAGATCTGCCGAGTGCCCTATAGGTGCAGTGTAGTTGGATACTGATTGGTATGTGAAATGTTGTTTGTCTGTTGACCTATAGGTGTCAGTGTTTTGGTGTTTGTAAAACCCCATGAAAATTGTCAACGTACTTGACAGACCTGTAGGTGGCAGTGTTGATAGAACCACTGTTGGTCTTTATGTGAAATGTAAATTATTGTGAATTAAACCTGAAGTTGATGTGGCGAAACCGACCTCGCCACGTGTCCTTGGAGGGGGCTGATTGCCCGCCTCTTGCCTTTGGACTATGGACCAGACTTTATGGGAATGTGATACCCCAGATAGCCATACCATGGAGCCTATTCATATAATGAAAGACTATGGGAAAGACTTTAGCTCCATGGCAATTGTACTGTGTGGGTAGGATCTGCGCGCTATTCGGTAGTTTTGTGCATGCAGATCCCAGCTATCTGGGGATAGGTGAAATGTCTGTGTGTTATGTGTAAATGTGACTTTATGTATTTTAAAGTGTTTTATGTCGTTTTGCAACCATGTGGTTAATGGAGTCTGCCTTTAGTCCTGGGTAATTGGATTACTTCTCCAATTAACTCCAGGGCAGAAGGGAGGAAACCAGGGTGCATTGTGGGGATGTTTTTCTGCCAGCCAGAAAGGAACAAAAGATACTTTTAGTAACTTTTGAACCCCTGGTCGGATTCATGCCATTTTTTAATATGTTGTTCCCCTGAATGGATTGATTGTGGATATGTATTTTTATGTGAATGTGATGTATGGTTTTAAAGTTATGAAAGTTGTGTAAAAGTATATTTTACACTGTATGCATAATGGGATTATGTGTCACACTAAGGGGAGGGGATGTGTGGGAGGTAACATCTATGTCATTGGTTCTTTTATGCCTCCCCCTGGGTGTGGCCTGTATGTGTGAGTTGGAAATAAAAGCCAGGCTGGATGAGCCAGTCCAGAGTTCCTGTTTTACCCTCAAAGTGATGTGTCGTCTCATTATTGGGGGAAGGATTTAATGTATGCTGTTCCAGTTGACTGCTAGGAGTACAAGCCTATTCATATGGTTCCTATTCAATGGTCTACAGCATTCATATGCTTGTGAAGATTCATATGCTGCATCGGATTCGGTGATTGTGGTGTCTGCCAGAGTGCTTGGAGTCCTCAGGAGCGCTAGGAGCATCCATTAACGGAAGTACCAAGTCGGGGTGCCAGGCGATCCGTTACAGTTGAGCCCGTGCTGGAGTTTAATTTATGGTTTATGGTTATGTTTAAAACAATCTTATGTGTAATTTATATTGGCTGGTAAATTGTATATGACGTGTGAAGACAGTTTTGCTGTTGACCAGTAGGGGTCAGAAATGCTGATTGTATGTTAACCCCTTAAGGACCAAACTTCTGGAATAAAAGGGGATCATTACATGTCACACATGTCATATGTCCTTAAGGGGTTAATCCTACCGTTTGACAGATAGGAGTCAGTATAAAGGCGAAAATGCTGTAGTTAGTTTGTTTGCTTTTGAAGTGAAATAAAGTCTGAGAAGCCTGTAGTATACCGATTGACCGGTAGGGGTCAGCATGTAGGCGAAAATGCCGTGTTTAGTTGCTTTGTACATGAAATGCAATAATGTCTGAGAAGCCTGTAGTACACTGAATGACTGGTAGGGGTCAGTGTGTAGGTGAAAATGCAGTGGTTTATTGTTTTGTACATGAAAAGCAAAAACGTCCTATAAGCCTGTAGTACACCGAATGACTGATAGGGGTCAGTGTGTAGGTGAAAAATGCAGTGGTTTGTTAGTTTGTACATGAAATGCAATAATGTTTGAGAAGCCTGTAGTACACCGAATAACCGGTAGGGGTCAGTGTGTAGGCGCAAATGCAGTGGTTAGTTGATTTGTACATGAAATGCGATAATATCTAAGAAGCCTGTAGTACACCAAAAGACCAGTAGGGGTCAGTGTGTAGGCGAAAATGCAGTTGTTCGTTGATTTGTACATGAAATGCAATAATGTCTGAGAAGCATGTAGTACACCAAATGATCAGTAGGGGTCAGTATGTAGGCGCAAATGCAGTGGTTCGTTGATTTGTACATGAAATGCGATAATGTCTAAGAAGCCTGTAGTATACCAAAAAACGGTAGGGGTCAGTGTGTAGGTGAAAATGCAGTGGTTTATTGGTTTGTACATGAAAATGCAAAAAACATCTAAGATGCCTGTAGTACACCAAATGACCGATAGGGGTCAGTGTGTAGGTGAAAAATGCGGTGGTTGGTTGGTTTTTACATGAAATGCAATAATGTCTGAGAAGCCTGTAGTACACTGAATGACCGGTAGGGGTCAGTGTGTAGGCGAAAATGCAGTGGTTCGATGGTTTGTACATGAAATGCAATAATGTCTGAAAAGCCTGTAGTACACTGAATGGCCGGTAGGGGGTTTAAACAAATGATACGCATGAACTTGCAATGGTTTTAGAACAGACTTAGACAAAATGCAGCCGTAAAGTGAGGACCTGACCCGTGCATGGTGCCGTGGGACTGATGCCTGGCGTAACGGGTAGGTCGACTTACGGTTTGTGAGTCACTTGGACACCATCCACGGTGATGGATTGAAGAAAGAAGGTGGTAGGCCGGAAAAGCCTGTGGCTGGATTCCTGACACAGCTCTGCTTAGAAAACCTCATGGAGTAATCAGGTAAAATGGCGTCTGGATGACCCGGAAGTGGAAATCATTCTGATGCTGACCTCAAGTGATATGAGTCAGGTAAGGGGTGTCCCTTATATAGGGGAGTGAATTAATTTAAGCCCCTCCCACAAATACAGGCCAAACGGCCTTAATACATATATATATATATATATATATATATATATATATATATATATATTAATAACAAAATACAGTTAGAATGAAATTACATATGCATATATAATTTATATTAAATTTTGTTTCAATATTTTATTTAATTTATTTTTTTATTTTAATTATACATATTTATATATAATATATATGTACATTATATATAATATATATACATACATATATATATGTAACGTCATTCTAAGTGTATTTTAATATTAATATATATACTTATATTAATATTAAAATACACTTTGTATGACGTTACATATATATAATATATATATATATAATATGTATAATATATATATATATATATATATATATATATATATATATATATATATATATATATATATATATATATATATATATATATGCATTTAATTTATTTTTAAACATGTTTAATTATTTTTTTTTTACACTACCTACCAGCAGGGGGACTTTCTGACATTTCAGACAGCCCCCCTGCTGGCAGATCCATAGCCAGCTATAGGGGGCCATGTGATCGCTCTTTGAGAGCGATCACATGGCCCCCGGGGGCCTCATTTGCCAGAGGGGGGCTGCCTGGGCTGTCAGGCAGCCCCCCAGAAGAGGATCGCGGCGGAGGTGAGTACACCTCTCCTCCAGGGGCTCAAAGCCGTTACGGCGTTCCATGCCGCCGCAACAGCTTTAAAGCCCATTTAATGGGGGACGGCATGGAACGCCATAACGGCGTTAAAGGGTTAATATTGACGAAGAACAACAGCTGTTTGAGCAAATTGAGAAAGCTGCAAATCTGGGTAACACTTTAATTATTGGAGATTTTAATTACCCAGACATAAATTGGGACAGAGGGACTAGTAGCTCAGCAAAGGGAACTAGGTTCTTGAACTTGTTAAATGAGATCTCCACAACTTGTACAAGCACCAACTAGAAAGGACTCTTGTCTGGACCTGGTTTTAACAAACAACGTTGATCTTTAGACCAACATTCAAGTAGGTGAGCACTTGGGAAATAGTGATCACAATATAGTGAGTGTCCTTTGAAATAAACTCAAAAAAACAAAAGCACATGGGGTATACTAAAACATATAATTTTAAAAAGGCCAATTTCAATAAATTAAGGGAAGCTCTACAATATATTGACTAGCATAAACTCTTTAGTGAAAAGAACACTGAGGATAAATGGAACATCTTCCAACAAATATTAGAAAGGTACATTTCTCAGTATGTACCATTGGGTAATAAATATAAAAGAAACAAATTGAAACCAATTTGGCTTAGTAGATAAGTAAAGCAAGAGATTAAAAATAAGAAAAGGGCATTTAAATTGGACAAATCAGATGCATCCTATAAAAAGATATAAGGAAGCCAATAATGCATGCAAAAAGGCGATTAAATTAGCCAAACTTCAAAATGAAAAAAATGATAGCCAAAGAGAGCAAAACCAACCCGAAAGCATTCTTTAAATACATAAATAAAAAAAGACAAGTGTAGCTACACTAAAAACTGAAATGGGGGTGTTTGTTAATGACCAGGAAAAGGCAGGATTTTTAAATAACTATTTTTACGCCATATATATTAAGGAAGGACCCATGGCAATAGATGTGCAAATGATTGCTGAAAAAAAATTGCAGAATAATTGTGATTGGTTAACTCAAGACAAGGTGCTGCAACAACGAAAGAAAGTTAATATAAACAAAGCTACAGGGCCTGACGGTATTCATCCACGAGTACTTAAGGAACTAAGTGTAGAAATAAGTGAACCTCTGTTTTTAATCTTTCAAGATTCTTTTCTTTCAGCAAGTGTTCCGGAGGATTGGAGGAAGGCAGATGTGGTTCCTATATTCAAAAAGGGTTTAAAATCCTTGCCTGGAAATTATAGACCTGTAAGCTTAACTTCTGTGGCTGGGAAAATATTTGAAAGGTTATTAAGGGATAATATTCAAGAATTCCTTGAGAAGAACATGGTTATCAGCAAAAATCAGCAAAGGAGGAGACCATATTTTAAAGAAGAAAAAACTACCAGAACAAGAGGATATAGTCTTAAATTAGAGGCGCAAATGTTTAAAAACACCAGGAAGTATTACTTTATTGAGAGGGTAGTGGATGCATGGAATATCCTTCCAGCTGAAGTGGTAAAGGTTAACACAGGGAAGGAGTTTAAGCATGCGTGGAATAGGCATAAGGCTATCCTAGCTATAAGATTAGGCCAGGGACTAATGAAAGTATTTGGAAAATTGGGCAGACTAGATGGGACGAATAGTTCTTATCTGCGGTCACATTCTGTGCTGTACCGTTAGAAGGTGTAGATTTACTATGTTGTGTGGTAAAGAGGGTATCCCACATTAGTGTGTAGAGCTGCTATTGTTATATGTTAAGCACATTTTTTATATAACACACTTTCTCTGTAGAGGAGTTTTTTTCTGGCTATAAAGTGTGGAGTGGGCCACACTTCTTACCTCTTTCTACTTTGTCTTACATGACTAATTTAGAACATCCACAAGTAAGCTTTCCACAAGTTCGCACCATCTATATCAAGCATGTTAAACTCGCGGCCCATAAGGGACATCTTTGCGGCCCAGTAGGCCGCAAGTACATGCTCCGTGTTCTAGCCGAGTAGGGAAAGCAATTACCCACATTGCAGGTGTCTTCTCTGCTAACACTTACCCAGACGGGGAGGAGGGCCAGCGAGGGAGCTCAGTGTTCCTGCTCCTCACTGCTCCCTCGCGCCATCTGTAGTCAAGCCTGGCACCAGAATATGATGTGAGGGAGCAGATATAAGGACCCCAGGGAGATGCCTCACATCAGCTCCAAAATGTAGGGAGCAAAAAATAAAGTATGTGTGTGTGTGTGTCAGTGAGAGAGTGTGTGTGTGTGTGTGGGGTGGTCAGTGTTGCATTGGCTGCGACTGGACAGTGGGGTACCTGGAGGTGCATGGAGGAGGCACACAACGCAACGCGAAATTCCGAAATGACAATGTGCTCCACCTTCACAGGGTTTCAATAAGTAGTGGGAGGATCAGATTTGGCACAGGGTGCGGACGGCGCCATTTGGGGTATACCAGAGGCCGGACTCTGGAGTCACATACCGGCAGCAGCAATGTGAGTGGAGTCTGCTTGTTGGCTAGACTGGGATGCTGTTTTTTTTTTGTTTGTTTTTTTAATAACGTAATTTACAAAATAAACCTACGTTTCTACCTTGTTTATGTGCCCATGCTAGACTTTGAGTTTCACATGCTTGCTCTATATAGAAACGAGTGACCCCTCTCTTTAGACATATCAGTAGATACCAATACGCACCTGACCTTTTGTTACAAGCCAGAAGATAATTCATTCAGATAAGGGTTACCGACACACACTGTTTCATTTTAGGTCCTATTTTACACACGAGAAAGGGGTATTGTTTGTTTTTATATACCGTATATACTCGAGTATAAGTCGAGTTTTTCAGCACATTTTTTGTGCTGAAAAAACCCAACTCGGCTTATACTCGAGTCAATTGTCTGTATTATGGCAATTTACATTGCCATAATACAGACTGGGGGCTGTGGAGGCTGCAGAGCATTTACTTACCTCTCCTGCAGCTCCTGTCAGCTCCCTCCTCCTCTGCGCCGGTCCATTCAGCACCTCTGCCAGCTCCCAGTGTAAATCTCGTGAGAACCGCGGGGTCATAGTGCAGCTCTCGCAAGACTTACACTGTGAGCTGATAGAGGTGCTGAACAGACCGGCGCGGAGGAGGAGGGAGCTGACAGGAGCTGCAGGAGAGGTAAGTAAGAGCTCCCTGCCAGCCCCCCTCCTACACAGTGCCCATCCACTGGACCACCAGGGAGTGAGAGCCCCCCACCCTGCCATGTATCAAGCAGGGAGGGGGGACGAAAGAAAATTTAATAATAAAAAATAATAATAAAAAATAATAATTAAATGAAATAAAAAATAATAATAAAAAATAATAATAAAATTGCCCACCTCCCACCAAGGCTCTGCAACACACACACACACACACACTGCACTCATACACACACACGCGCTGCACTCATATACACACGCTGCACTCATATACACACGTTGCACTCATACACATACACACTCTGCATTCATACACACACTGCATTCATACACACACAGTGCATTCATTATATACACACACTGTAAATAAATATTCAATTAATATAATTTTTTTAGGATCTAGTTTTATTTAGAAATTTACCAGTAGCTGCTGCATTTCCCACCCTAGTCTTATACTCGAGTCAATGCGTTTTCCCAGTTTTGGGGGGTAAAATTAGGGGCCTCGGCTTATATTCGGGTCGGCTTATACTCGAGTATATACGGTACTTTTTCTTCTATAATTTTATTGAGTACTGTAATGTCTGATACACATATTGATCAATGCTATTTTCGTAATCTCTTACAAAAGCCTATATTATTAATTTGCATATTACTTTTGGACACATGCGTACAGACTAAGATATATAAGCACTTAAACATTTCAATCTCAACTCACACTGTAGCGATAGACCTGTCCACATTCGCCTGATTAGTTGAGACAGAATAAACCCTCCTTGCTACCAGAGGAACCGCCAAGCAAATGCGTAGAGCGATCTACTCTGGAACCCCCTTCCCTCTCTCCACTTTGTTTTATATGTCTAGCGTAGAATGTATGCACTAGTGCTCTCCACAAGCTCACACCAATTATGATGGAACAAGGAATCCCTCTTACTAGATATAACTACCCAGTAGATACCCATACATTTGGATCTAATGCAAAAATGGGAATAGCACTGTTGATATTATTAGGTTTATCATTTATAAAGCGCCAACAAAATCTGCAGCAATGTACAATGGGTGGACGAACAAACATTTAATTGATTTGGCGATCGACTGGACATGAGGGATAAGGAGAGGTCAGGTTCAAAGAGGACACCTAGGTAGTGAGCGTGTGAGGGAGAGCGGGTGGTAGCGCTGTTAACTTGGAGCAAGATAGACACCGTAGTAGCAACACTTGAGGGAGGAAAGAACAGAAGTTCTGTTTTTGACAGGTTAAGTTTAAGAAAGTAAGCAGGAATCCAGTTCGATATAGTGGAGGCAGTCAGAGACACGAGTCAAGAGAGGACAGATAGATTTGAGTGTCATCTGCATAGAAATAATAGTGGAAGTCTTACTTACTCTTACTCATCAAAGCTTTTGGAAAGACTTGTCTTTACTCGTGTGTCTCACTTCCTTAATTCCAACTCTCTCCTTGACCCTCTTCAGTCTGGCTTCCGCCCTCTCCACTCTACTGAGACCGCTCTTATCAAAGTGACTAATGACCTAATCTCCGCTAAATCCAAAGGTCACTACTCCATATTAATTCTCCTTGACCTCTCTGCTGCCTTTGACACAGTTGATCATGCTCTCCTCCTTCAAACTCTTCAATCATTCGGTCTCTGTGACTCTGTCCTCTCTTGGTTTTCCTCCTATCTCTCCCAACGCTCATTTAGTGTCTCCTTTTCCAAGGATACCTCCTCCCCTCGCCCTGTCTCGGTTGGAGTTCCCCAAGGCTCTGTCCTTGGACCCCTTCTATTTTCTCTTTATACTGCCTCTCTTGGAAAACTTATTGCCTCTTTTGGATTCAACTACCACCTGTACGCTGATGACACTCAGATATACCTCTCCTCACCGGACCTCTCCCCGGCCGTCCTGCAACGTGTCACTGCTTGCCTCTCTTCCATCTCTGACTGGATGTCGTCACGCTTTCTCAAACTTAACCTCTCTAAAACTGAACTCCTTGTCTTTCCTCCTCCTAATACTGATCCTCCTCTCTCACTCTCCCTTCAAGTCAGTGATATCCACATGAGTCCATCCCTACAAGCGCGCTGTCTTGGCGTCATACTTGACTCTGGTCTCACCTTTGAGTCTCACATCCAGTTTGTTGCCAAGTCCTGTAGGTTCCAACTCAAAAACATAGCCCGCATCCGCCCCTTTCTTACGCAAGATGCTACCAAGGAGCTTGTCCATGCTCTAGTATTTTCCCGCATGGATTACTGTAACCCTCTCCTGATTGGTCTCCCCAAAAGCCGTACTGCCCCGCTACAGTCTGTAATGAATGCTGCAGCTAGACTGATTTTCCTATCCAGTCGGTCCTCTCCCACCTCGCCCCTCTGCCAGTCCTTACATTGGCTCCCTGTATCCTATAGGAGTCAATTCAAAGTGCTAACCCATACATTTAAAGCACTGAACAATTCCAGCCCCTCTTATATCTCTTCACTGATCCAGAGGTATGCCCCTCCTCGTACCCTCCGCTCTGCCCGCGACCACCTCCTGACCGCTGCTCGCACCCGTACGGCCAACTCACGCTTGCAGGACCTCTCACGGGCGGCTCCTCTCCTATGGAATAACTTGCCTACTGCCATCAGACTCTCCCCTAGTCTTCAATCATTTAAGAAGGGCCTTAAATCCCATCTCTTCAGGAAAGCGTATGGCCTCCCAGAGTAATCTCTCCCTTACATACCTGTCTCTTGCTCTCCTATGGGATAGTGCTTTGCTCTCTCCTCCAGCTCTGCTTCACTCCTACTTGATATTTCCTATCCTAATGTTTCTAATACCCCACCTCCTATAGACTGTAAGCTCATTTGAGCAGGGTCCTCTTCAACCTATTATTCCTGTAAGTTTTCTTGTAATTGTCTTATTTATGGTTACATCCCCCCCTCTGAAAATATTGTAAAGCGCTACGGAATCTGTTGGCGCTATATAAATGCCAATAATAATAATAATAATAATAATAATAATAATAAGTCAATGGAGCTGATGAGTTTACCAAGGGAGACAGTATAGATTGTGAACAGTAGGGGACCAAGGACAGAACCTTGGGGAACATCAACAGAGAAGGGTTGGGCAGAGCCAAAGAAAACCACTTAAAGAGCAATGGGAGAGGTAGGAGACTGGACTGTTAGGCAAACTGTGCCCCTTAGCTCCCTGGGGGCCATTACTCCCCAAACTTATTCATTCTTTTACAAGAGCAGAGGACAATCTTATAGCGCGCATAGCACTAGTAACACGACAGGAAATTGCTGAAGTATGGTGAACACTGCATATACCCTCACAGGCAATTGCAGTAAAAAGATACAAGACAATGTAAATGTGGACAGCCTCACTTCACAGATTCATGACAGTCCCAAACAGTTCCACATAATATTGGACCCGTAGCTAAATGGAGATACATCTTTACCTTGGTAAAATAATCTAACCTAATTACACAACTTAACCAGTGGTACTGCGGAGAAACTTTGTTCCAAGTCATGCCATGACTTTTTGTAAACATCATCTGTCCACTCCCTTATCCTGATAAAGAGGACTGCAATATATTATTTGTAAATTTGGGCTAGGCTCAAGCCCCCACCCTTTCTATTGAGTGTAAGGATATCTGTGGCAAACCTAGCCACTTCAGACTAGAAAACTGTGTCTTTAAAGGTTGTCCAGAACATTGCTGCCATATTCTGTTTAATGTACTGTGCTTGCTGTATGGAAATGTCTATTTGCTTGTAATCCCTATAGGATTCGTATGCTAGCAGCTGAAAGCCGCTAGCATTTACCTGGTTGTTTCACGAACAGCTGTTTTACCGGCTGTTCGTGAAACGAATTATGTACCGAACCCAAGCCCACACACTGAGGGTCGTGTGGCACCAATTACCAGATTGCAACATTGTTGCAATCGGTAATTAAGTGCGTTTCTAGGTGGCTGTCTGGGATCCTTTGTCTCCCCAGCAGTGTTTGGTCGTCGAGCGCGTGGAACTGAAAACGGCTACTCGACGACACGAACACCGCTGTACTTCCAGGCCGTTCGGGAGCTCCGGTCTTCTCCTATTGTGGTTCCCCATCGGTGTTCGGTCCTTTTAAACAAATTTAATAGGAAAATGTATTTTGTGCGGCGTTCGGTTGTTTTAGCTGGGATCTGAGCGGCATTCACGCGAAATGTTCACTCAGACCCCAGCTATCTACCGAACGTCCGTTCGTGCAAATAATGTGAATATTGTTGGAGTTATAGATTTAAATGTAAAATGCCGGTTCTGTTGAACGGAGGGATAATCCACTTAACGGTGTATTTCAGTGGGAGTATCCATCTCGTGTAGCAGTGCCTGATGGGAGAAATGTTCCAAATGTTAAGTCCCCCATGTAGTCCCTTACTGTATTACCCCTGCCATGTCAGTAAGGAAACCCCTTGCATGGGGAATTGCAAAATACTGTAATCTGTGAATAAAGACCTCAGTTGACTGCCAGAACTGTTTCGTCCGGTTACTGGGGGATTTGGGATATTGCCTTACTTTTCAGCGCTGACTGTGGATTACCTTTAATACCAGCGGAGATCGTGGATTTTAATATTGCCGCTACGCTACAACATCGTATGCCAACTGTGATTTTATGTCCCCATACAAAAGCTAGAAAAGACCTCTTCAGGGTAAGGAAGAATATGTTATTCAGCGCTATCGGTAGAGCTTGAAACAAATAAAGGATCATCATCTTAAGAATATTGACTCTGCCGAAGAGCGAAAAGTGAGGTTTATCCCATAATTTCTATTTGGATTTACTGTCTGCTAAGAGAGGGAGATGGACCCTTAGAGTAGTGCAGTGTAGTTTAATACCCAGATAAGTCAGGCCGGACTCCGTCCATTTATAGCTATATCAGGTTTCACGAGCGAAACCTATTCCTAGCACCAGTATTTCGGGTGGCTAATTATATTACTGATTCGTGTGGTATTATCTTTGGCCTCTTGACCTGGTACAAACCCTGCCTGATCTGGATGTATTAGTTTGTCAGCATTCATTTTGAAATTGGAGCATGCACTAAACTTATCTATTTCTGCCTTGATGTGTGTGAGCAATTGCTCTGGGTTGGTGAAGGTGAGGAGCACGTCATCCTCAAAGGCTGAAACTTATCTCCCTCCCCGCCTTGAAGGTTATCATTAGTCCTGATGGCGTTCAGAAAAAGCTCCATAGCCAGAAGGAGGGATGACAAGGGGCATCCCTGCCTAGTGCCATTGCTAATCTGAAACACAGTCGAGTTCTGCCCATTAACCTTAACAGTCACCGTAGGTCCCCTATATAGTGTCTAAACTTAGGTCCCAGCCCCAGCGTCTCAAGGGTAGAAAAGCGGAAATCCCAATCTACTCTGTCAAATGCTTTTTCCACGTCGACTGAAAGCAGGAGAGTTGGGGTTTAAGATGATACCGCGCCGTGAATTATATAACCGATTCGTGTGGTATTATCCCTGGCCTCTTGACCTGGTACAAACCCTGCCTGATCTGGATGTATTAGTTCCAGAAGATGGGAATTGAGCCCGTTGGCCAATATCTTGGCGAAAATCTTAAGATCAATATTGATCAGGGAGATGCGCCTAAAACTCTGCATAGTAAGTGATTGGATCTGCCCTGCCCGCTCTTTTTTTATGCAAGCCCCCCATATGATCAGGATCCCTCGGGTTATGCCCTTGTGAGCCTCCCATACCCATGAGTCCGCAGACTCCTTATTTTTGTTTTCCATAAAGTACAGGGGGAGAGCTTTATTTAAGTCTTCTGTCACTCTTGAGTTGTCCAACAGGGATTTGTTTAAGCGCCAGGCGGTAGAGATGCACCGAAATGTTGGCAGAAAATGGTTCAAATCTGCAGAAAATTACACCAAGGAGACAATTCCTATCGAGAGCCCCCCATCCCGGCACTGCCTCACTGGCAGCCACCAACCAGGTGCTGTCTTCACTGACATCCCCAGCACTGACATCACTGACAGCCTCCACGACACAGATCCCATGTGCTGTTTCCAGGCCCGGCTGTGGCCTACCCATATATGTCAGGCAGTGAGCGGGCTGTGCCCGGTGTCCCAGTCTGGGCTGCCCGCGTGTAATGGACAGCGTGAGGAATATTGGGGCATGGTTAGACCATGTGATAAGACCAATCGAGGCATCTTTACGCATCTGTAGGTGTCCATGTCCCAGAAAGAACATATCCAATCAGAGTAGCTGTGTGCTACCTGAGAGTAGTAGGTGAAATCCCTATCCTGGGGGTATGATCCTCCAGCAGTCCACTAATTGGTTAGCGTGGAGAACCCTCTGAAGTAGCATGTGATGGTGCAATTGTGTATCTCTACCAGTCGCTGAACTGTCAGTTGAGTGGTCCATCACCATATTCCAGTCGCCCCCCATCACCACCACTCCCTCAAATTTCTTTAGTTTCCTTAGGCACAAGTTGATGAAGGAGACCTGTAGGGTATTGGGTGCATATATATATTGACTAGCGTTATTTGTGTTGTTCACTCAGGTGAGCACCAGAGAAATGAAAAACTATATATATAACAAAATGAATGTCCAAATAGAAGTCCCAATGTAAAAACTTGCCGGAAGATAAACCCTCAAGTGGTCAGGGTAGTTCTTCTAGAATGGGTTTAGATCAGTGTTCTTAGCTTCCATATGTGTAAACAGAAAGAGAGAACTAATGGTGCAAATCCCAGGAGAACATAGAAGTAAATTAAACGTCTATGGTCCTACTCACAAATGGTAGAGCTTAACCTAGCTCTAGTCTGAATGGCGTGCAGTGGTACGATCCTCACTTATAGAATATGTGGGAAGGTGTAGGTAGACAGATGTATCATTGGAATGAAGACCATGAAAATATAAAAGACAACAATAGTGCTCACAGTATAAAAGGTACCAGGAGTATAGATGAATGGGTACTCACATTTAATTGAGCAGACCAACTAAAAATGACGTCATTTAGGCGCCAAATTTATAGAGGCCACACCAGCACTCCCTATATAAACCTATGTTTGCAAGGCTTTATTTTTCTACCTCTACTTGAGAAAGCCACTTTGGTGAAACGTGTTGGATTTTTTTTTTTTTCCCATACGGTTTTATATTGTATTTTAATAAATGTATCTTGGCCTCCTTCCACTGTGAGTGTGCCATTTTACTCTTATTTTGCCATTTTATTTTCTTTCTACCGGGCATCTGATTTTAAGTTCCAGTGAGGACTACTCCCAAAGAAACCAAGGTGGGGAATATACCACGTAAGCCTATACATTGAGCAGTTAGTCTGTTCAATTAAATGTGAGTACCCATGCATTACTCTATATTCCTGGTACCTTTTATACTGTGAACACTATTGTTGTCTCTCTTATATAAATCGGTATGAAGACCATAAAAATATATCTGTCTACCTACACCTTCTCATGTATCGTATTGTGAGTAGGACCATAGACTTTATTTTTAAATTTATCCTGGGATTTTCTGCACCATTAGTTCTCGCTTTCTGTTTACATGCATGGCTGGCTAAGAACACTCTGATCTGACCCCATTCTAGAAGAACTACCCTGACCATTTGAGGTTTTATCTTCCAGCAAGTTCTTACATTGGGACTTATAATTGGACGTTCTTTTGATTATATATAGGATTTACACATCTCTGTTTTTTATATTCTTTGGAGCTACCTCTATGCCCCCTGTTTGACCTATCTCTGTTGTGTGTAAGGCTTAGAGGGAGCCTTATGTTTTGAGATACGCCTACTTTTGTTTGTCAGAACATCTTTTAGTTTGGTGTATTAGCGCTGATCCTTCCAGGGCACGACAAATCCCAGGCGCCAGGATGCCATGGCAACCAGAAAATTTGTCCTGGCGCTATGGATTTGTGATCCTGTTCAGCCCCTGAGGTGACCAGTTGCCTGAGAGCAGAGGTGGGCTGTCTGCTCACTGAGGGAGAGAGGTGGCTGGCTGTTTGCCTTGAGTTCGTGGATTTCCTGTCCGTATGCCCTCGTTCGTATGTTTTCCCTAAGTACCGATTGAAACTACCGAACCAACGGCCACCCAGGAGAGGAGTGTGCGGCTTATTAACACCTTGACCACAATTAGAACATTGTGGTTAACCGCAAACACCTCTCCATTCCATTCGTACGGGTGGTCGTCGTTCGTATGCCGAACACGAGGCGGCGGCCATTTTGGACACGAGGCGAATCAGCGGTGTTCGGGGCAAAACCTATGGATCTAAAAATGGACTCTTTATCTACCGAACACCGCTGGAGACGGCCGCCCCCCTTCTATTTTCTTTGAGGCGTACGAACACCGGTCAGTTCGGGAGTTTCTCTAATTCGTATGGACTTACCCAGGTAGCCGTCCCATGGAGTCATTCGTATACCGAAGGACTTATGAGAGACTTTGACTCCATGGCGATTGGACTGTGTACATCGGACCTGAGCGCTATTCGGTAGGAATATGCCCTCAGATCCAGGCTATCTGGGGATACGTTGCACGAACACTATACATTCGGTACTTCTGATTTTATGTATTTTATTGTATTTTTCGTATTATGTTTTAAAATGGCGATGGTCCCTATCCTCGGAGTTAATTAGGTCTCTCCCTAATTATCTCCGGGATAGGAAAGAATGACTTATGGGTAAAATGGGAAGGGCTTGTATTAAAGCCACTGCGATTGGCTACTGTATAATATATTTTACAGTCTTCCACCTTAGGGGAGTGTCTACCTTGTGGAGACCTGCATAAATACCGGGCAGGTAGCCCCCATTAAACACATTCCTGTTTGACCTTCAAGACGGAGCTTTGTCTCGTTTGTGGAGGGATTTACTAGTGGGACCGCGTTTTCGTTTATTTCTAGCTGTGGAAGGATTTCGGATGGATTGCTGATCGGGAGTTGCCGTATTCATATGCTCCGTTCGGGAGTTTTACAATCGGTTGGACTAAAATTGCATTTCTGGAGAAAGGAGATTATCGACTAAACGGCGGCTTCATTCCCCTGGCGGTGAGTGTCGTAACAAACTAACACTCTCAGAACACAGTCAGCTGTAGTAGCCCTACAAGGAGAACTTATAACGACAATAAAGGTGTGTGTGTAATATATATACATATACATATATACATATACATATATCCTTGCACTCAGGCCAAACAGTAATATAAATGCCGGGTGCTAAAAAGCCAGAGCCATCAGTTTTTTATTCAAATAACTGTCAGAACATAGTCAGCCCTCGTCTGGTGCTTTCCTCAGGATGAACTGGAATGTGTGTGTATATATATATATATATATATATATATATATATATATATATATATATATATATATATATATATATATATATATATATATATAATGTTGGAAGGCCATTTAGCCTGAATTTGTGGGAGGAGTTATGATCCTTTATAAACCCTACGCCCCCTACTTACCTTTGTTGTGCAAGCTGTTTGTTAGTCAGACGAATAGACTGTTCAAGGTCAGCATTTGCATGAGATCCACTTCCAGGTCATACAAGACACCATTTTGGTTTCACCTTTGCTCCATGAGGTCTCCTACTCCAAGCTGTGTCCAGGAATCCTGCAGCAGGGCTTTCCGTTAATCCAGTGGCCTTCTCTCCGGTCAGCATCGCATTTGTGTCTCAGGGACTCTCAAACCGTAAGTTGACCCACCTGTTGCGCCAGGATTAGTTCCCACGACGTTCAGCACAGCACGGGTCCTCACTTTACAGTTTCCTTTCGTTTTGCACGGTTATTTCGTTACCTTATACTTACCTAGCTGTTCATGTAAAATATGTTGTTTAAAAGCTGTTTTGGTTAAAATCTGTTCGGTTAAAACTACAAACAAAATACAATTTTTCGCCTTCACACTGACCCCTACTGGCCATTTGGTGTACTACAGGCATCTCAGACGTTATTGCATTTCATGTACAAACCAATAAACCACTGCATTTTCACCTACAGTGACCCCTACCGGTCATTCAGTGTACTACAGGCTTCTTGGACATTATTGCATTTCATGTACAAACCAACAAACCACTGCATTTCCACCTACACACTGACCCCTACCGGTCTTTTGGTGTACTACAGGCTTCTTAGACATTATTGCATTTCATGTAGAAACCAACAAACCACTGCATTTTCACCTACACACTGACCCCTATCGGTCATTCGATGTACTACAGGCTTCTCAGACATTATTGCATTTATCAGGTCTTCAAGAAGCGGTATCCCAGTACCCTGTATTACTGTATCAGGTAAGTAGGTTTACCAGTTATCTTTTTCCCTCAAGGCCTCATTCAGCCTCCACGGCCTCATTCAGCCTCCCCACCTCCCAAAGTGGGTTCTAAACTTCCAACAGGCCAGTTCTGAGATTCCTCACGGCGTTTAAAAACATCAATCACACAAACCTACACCACCTTGCTACTACTTATACTTTTCTTCAAACAGAGCTCCAAGAAGATGTACCCAGTATCCTGCATTCCAGTAACAGGTAAGAAGGTTTACCATTTTACGTTTTCCCTTGAGGCCTCATTCAGCCTCCACGGCCTCATACAACCCCCACCTCCCAAAGTGGGCTCTGCACTTCAAAACGTACCTGTGCTAAGATTTCTCACAAAATGTCAACAACAATATCTTAATCATAATCCACCATATTACTACTATATTTATCGGTACATGTTTTGTCATTTATTTCTACATATCATTACTTAGACACCAAGACCTACGCCATCAACAACCTACAGTCTACCTGGTTCCCTGCATTGCAGTATCAGGTATTGGTAATCTTACTCACTACGATTACATTTCTCCTTAAGGCCTCATTTTGCCTTCATATCATTCAAAAAATTCACATTTATGGTAACCCAGGGGCTTGTCTCTAATTTAAGGACCAACGTTCAGGTCCCTCAGCTTACCCACGTTACAGTATCTCTGATACACACCTTCTCATACGTTCTACATTTTTACACTCATATTAGTGGCACGCCTCATGCCCACTAGCACCTTTTCCCCCCACTATGGTTTCCCGGACCGGGCCCGTTCCCTGCAGAAGCAAGAATATATTGTAATCTTCTGGCACATTGCCCAAATAAAGAGGACAAACACTCAAGGTTAAGTATCTACATACATTATATCACACCATTCTAAGAGACAAGCCCCATTAGGCTAGAGAACTGCCAATGAGGGTTAGGCGCTGGCCTTAGCTATCCTAAGTAATACTACGGTCCGCGAGGTTTACACCCCACCTCAACATGGAGGTTCAGCCCCACGACCAAATCATAGTTAGCCACCTCGCTCACCCTTCTTTAGGGCTACAGTTAGGGCTTCCCATGTCACGGCCACACGTTTTGAATCTCTTATGGTCACCGAAAGGCCGACATCCTGCCACCACGTTCAAGTGGCCACAAAATCCCCTCGGCCCAAATCATAGGTAGAGCCTCTCTCCGCCACTTGGCACTAGCAGGGCCTCACCTGTCACTTGGTACTAGGTAAATTCTTTGCTTCGGCACTAGCTAGCAGGCCAGTTCTCCGAAGGTCTCATCCATACCTCTAAGATCATTATTTCTTTTTCAGAATGTCACAAGTATCCATCCCGATAATCGGTCTGCTGTTGGACGAAATACCCAGCACGCCAGTCTGGCCAGGATCTCCGTAGGAATCCCTCACCCCTTCTACCCTCAGTTACCTGGGATTCTGGTACATTCTAAAAAAATATCAGCAGAGCTCTGACACAGGAGTATCCTCTCCCCAGCCACTGACAGTAAGGCAGAACTACACTGGCTCACAACGGCTCAGCCCAATGTTCCCAGGCCCGGTTCTAGTTCACAAGGGCCATTAGCTTACTCCTCAGATTCCAATCAAGAGATCCTAGTCGCTATCCTGGCCAACCTCCAAATGATTAACAGGCTGATAAATGGAATCGGCTATAGCCACACCAGGTGTCTCATTAAGCCCGGCAGGCGCTCACCTGGCGATCTCGGTCATACCCCTCATTTCCCTCCCCGTCCCCCACCACCCACTATCACTACTCCATACGTCTCACCGGCCCACCCTGTTCCAATTTCCATGGAGAAAGTAATTCTCGATGGAAAGGACGTTAAACTAACATCACTACTTAACTTCACAAGACTCCCTACAGTACAAAGGTTATATTCTTGGCGACATTTCAGTACTCCAAAGAGTGACACCCACAACATAACAAAGCTTTCCATTCCTCTGTTTATCATTACCTCTCACATAGAGACAGCCACTTCCACTTCTCACCACCCCTTCACCCCATGCACTAGTAGTATCTGCAGGGTTTTGCACATCTGCTCCAGAACCTACACCTAGTCCACATACGCAGCCCATCTGTCACCTAAGATACGCCCAACTAAGGTTAACTTTGTTATCCTAATATACTATCTGCATTTACACCCAGCTAAGCATCTGGTAGATTCTGGTGCCGGGTTTCTCACAGGTGGTTCACATGGGCCTTATCGCCATTCCCACAGGTACACTAGTAGGCCCTAACCTATTATCTGCACCCATTGATCCGCTTACGGTGGACCACCTTCTGTCCACAGCATGCGCTGGGTTCACGATCGCCTCCTTACGGTCTTCACACTTCTCATCTTGGCGTACCATTCCCATCGATGTAGAAATTCACTATACCCTATAATACGTCTGATCATAAGACCTCTTCCGCACCGGACTCTACATCCATTCCCAGCATCAAACTCCCTCATTCCCGCTATAGAGTTCTCACTGCACTACACAAATCAATCATGCCATACAAGCTATCACTTAACAAGTAGTAAGGCTTGGTTGAGCAAGATGGACTTGTCCAACGCCTTTAATCTATCTATTCACCCTTCACCATGGCACCTGGCCTACGTTCGGGCGGCCATCCTCGCTAACCATTTTGTGGCTATTTTCATAGGCTGACTTGGCTGGCAGCAACCTCTGTTATTAGTCTGCTTTTACATTCCTGGTGTCCACAACACAGCCGCTGAAGCTCTTTCACACCCAGTGTCATGAGATAATCTTGGACTAAGCACACAGTAACACCTCATACAGATACGCACGCTTCACGCAGTTTCACGACTACTCTATCACTCACGCCAGTGCTTTGTATATTGTTCGATGTCACAAGTAGCGTTTGCTTGATTCAAGACTTTTTGCCTTTTCCTCTAAACCTAGATATCAAGCATATCTAGGCACTTGGTCGCGAGATCGCAAAACCGCCATTTTGGATATGGACAAAATTCACTGAGTCCGGTCGGACGCATTGCGCATGCGCGAGCGTCTTACCTTCATGCTGATCGTCTGATTGAGGTCTGCATCACACACAGGACGCCAGAGGATTCCCACAGCCTGTGGAACTAACCACTCAGGCTCCCAGGGGTTCCCAACTCCGTGGAGAATGGGCTACATGTGCCTGGGCTTCCTGAGGAGGGAGGCTGACCTCCACAGGGACAAGACCATATCAAACATGGTCAGGTGAGCAAAAAAAAAAAATATCCAGACAAAACTGAAAAATTAAACTGTTCTAGGGCTAGGAGGACAGGAAAAGACTGAGGTGTGGAGGATACTGGGGTACCTTATATACTAGGGGAAGGTAGGCTTAATTGTTTGATTGTTTGTGTTTCCTGTCCTGAGGGTTAGAGGGAGGAGCTAAACCCATAAATGCTAAATGCTGCCATGATTAGCCAGGAAATATATATATACACACACATAATATATATATATATATATATATATATATATATAT